>NW_026606832.1:0-252500 GCF_029890125.1 Rhinichthys klamathensis goyatoka
ACACACACACACACACACACACACAATTTGTGTCCTGGAGAGCCATAAAAGAGATGATGTCATGTCTGAACTGGAGACTGTGTGTGTTTGCACTGATCCGTTTCTCATTCAGAACCATTGAATGGGCCAGATCGCTCTGAAAGAGGACCAAAAAAAATCCCTGAAATCCCTAGCAGACAGCCTGAAAGTTCCCTATTCTAGTCAAATTAAATTTAACTCTTTATCTTCTATAAAAATGTAGACCAGGTTTTCTTTTTATGATGATTGTAAGACTGAACAATAAGAAGAATAAAAAAATTGTCTGAAAAATGTCAGAATCCTTCAAAAAGCCTTTTGGAAGTGGTTTTCTCTCTCTCTCTCTCTCTCTCTCTCTCTCTCTCTCTCTCTCTCTCTCTCTCTCTCTCTCTCTCTCTCTCTCTCTCTCTCTCTCTCTCTCTCTCTCTCTCTCTCTCTTCAGCTTTCTTTTTGACAGGTAACTTGTTTCAACATTGAAAGGCAATATTTTACTTTAGTATTATATATAGAAAACTTTTATTATAAAAATATTTTATTGTATTACTATTCTTTTTTACTATTAGTTTTTGGAGGGCTACTTCTGTGTTAAATTCCACATGCATTTTTTTCTGTTACCACATATTCTACAAAGACAAACTGTTTGTGCAGGTGTGATGGTTGTTGGTTGATATTTTTAGTGACCTTTCAGAGTGTGTGCATGTTTTACAGAACAAAAGAAACATTTTGTGTTTGGTTAATGTTCACTACAGTCCCCTAGTTGATGTGACATCACTTCCTACTCACTGGCAGCTGCATGGTGACAGGGCTCTAGAGGTGAAATGCATCTCCTTGCTTTTACGGATGCCTTGTTTCGTCCTTGTTTACTTGTTAAATGTCCAGCAGTCTTTCATTCTTGCCTTTCTGATGTGATGTCCTAAAGGGACGGGGTGGGACTGCATTGAGAGCTACTCTTCATCAAGGGCTTTTGACTGCTGTCTGAAGAGAGGGGACTATTTCAGGCACAAAAGGCAAACACATGTTTAGTGTGAGACAAAGGCTGTCATGGGCAGCTCAGTGAGGGGTTAAACTCTCCTTTGTTTGCATGCAATTAGAAGATCACTAGTTTGTCTTGTCGTGTCATCAAGACTAGACTGATACTCAAGAAACCTGCCAAGAATGTGTTTGGGACATAATTCTCCACAAAATGTCATTTATATATATTTAAGCAAAATTTTAGAAATTATGTTTTTTGACATTATTTTGCACATTTTACTTCCTTTTACTGTAATGAAAAAAAATATCATGATAATAATCTTATGTGAAAACAATAATACCATAATTAATTGCAAAATATTTATGGATCATGGTAGTTTTTGTTGTACTGCTCAATATATATATATATTTTTTAAATAGCTCCATGAAATGTATTTTTGCAAGAAAGTAAAAAATTACTATAATTAGAACCAATATAATGGCATTTAAAACAAAAGTATAATGCCTGGAAGCATTGCAATAATTGGACTGTACAGTCGCTGTAAAATTAGCCTATTTGACATTAATTTAATGTCACAATACAAAATGATTTATTATTCTTTGATTTTCTGGTGAAATGTGATTCGTGTTTTCATGCGATTAATTTTCAAATACAAATCTGCTGTAGGTTTCAGAAGCATTCAGTCTCCTACATTTATTTCTTTATTTATTAAAACATTTTTACCAGTGTTTATGAATGTTTGAGTGGTTTTCTTTCTCTCTGTTATTGTACATCTATATTGTGTTATGTTTTTAGTTCTTGGACTGTCTTTCTTTTTTACCTTTTCTAGCTACAAAACTGACTTCCGTCAAATTATATGAAAATGAGCTTAATAAGCATAAAATTATTTAACATTTTTCAAATGTCAAGTATATTTTTTATTTGCATTTTTGAGGGGGAAAAGAGAATTCCTCAAAATACACAAGGATCCTCACGTTCTAGGGCAGACACAGGGGAATGCATTGCCAAAGTGTGTGTGTGTGTGTGTATGTGTTGGACTAAAGCGCCCTTGAGAGGCAGGTTTAGAGGCAATAAAGGGAGATCTGGGAAGTGGAAACTCAATAGCGGCAGGGGCTTGTGTTGCTATTGTGCTCATGAAGTCTCCAGCATCTGTAGACAGCAGCCTGTGAAGTAATGAGTCGTCTAGGTTTATATTGACCGGTCTGGTGCGGTGGCCATGGGGACGATTACATTTGCTATTGAGAGTGAAAGGATTACACATCTAAAATAATTGAAATGCAGGGAATGAATAGATGGAGGTTGAAAATGAGGCCATCGCTCTGCTAACCAGGCTCTCTCCTTCTCTCTTTCGTGTTTTTTTCACCCTGACGTCTCAAGATCCAAGAACAGGACAGTGGAGATTAGCTATAGCCCCCCCCACACACACACACACACACAATTTCTAAAGTGCAGGTGTTATACCAAAAAAGGCACAACTTAACTGGCTTATTGACACAATTTAAATTAGTTAGATATTTATATAATAAATAGCAAGTTAATTATGTTACTTAGAGCTGCACAATTATGATTTAAAATGATGTTGATATTTATTTCTATTATTAATTTTGATTATTAGAATTGATGAATAGAATAGAATGTTTGGTAACACTTTACAATAAGGTCTCATTTGTTAACGTTAATTAATGTATTAACTAACATTAATTGAACAATACATTTGTTACAGTATTTATTCATCTTAACATTAGTTAATAAAAATACAACTGATCATTGTTTGTTCATGTTAGTTCACAGTGCATTAAATAATGTTAACAAATACAACTTTTTAGTAATGTATTAGTAAATGTTGAAATTAACATGAACTAAGATTAATAAATGCTGTAGAAGTATTGCTCACTCTTAGTCCGTGATAATTAATGTAGTTAATGTTTACAACTGAAAACTTATTGTAAAGTGTTACAATTGTTTTTAATTATTTGACAATGGAGGTTTAATCAACTGCTCAACTGCTGCAAAAGATGTTACAAATGGAATATGGAACAGGACATAAACAGATATAAATAAATTATAATTGTTACTTTCCATGATAGTTCATTGTGCCATCTGTAATCTTAATCTTAATTATTTAGTTTGATTAATTGTGCAGCTCTAATGTCCTTTTATTCATTTTAAATGACAATGATCCGGTGATTGTGCCAATTGAACATTTTCTCTATAATGATTCTCTGGCTTTATATTTGAAACTCAACTGAACAGAATTTGATTCCTCTACAGATGAAAACCCTCTTCACTAGGACGATACACTAAGGCTTTCTCTGTGAGTGGGAACCCGATCTGGGCCGGGACCGGTCTTCAGGGAGTGGGGTTGGGTCTCTGTTTACAGCCTCTGTGATTGGTTTCACTTACGGCCGGCCGGAGAGACAAACATATGCGTGCGCTCGTGAGACAGAAAGCTCTTGAGGGGTCCGGCGGAGCAGAGGGCGAGCGTAACACAGCTGAGGGATTCAGAAGTATGAACCAGAGCCGTCTGCCAGCAGCCGAGCGCGGTGAACTCTGTGCCCTGGTGTTGGGGAGGGGGGAGGAGGGAGGAGGGGATGGGATGCGTCGGTCCAAATCCCCAGACCACGCTGTAATAAGATCAGACCTTAATGGTGGTCAGGGTATATTTGAGCTCGGGTCCATATTGGCTCTGTCTGGAGTGTCAGTTGCATAAGTCTGGGCTTTTGGATAGCAGAGGTTTGAGTGTATGTCATGTTGTTATTTTGTGTAATCTCAGGCCTCTTTTCTTTTGGAATGGCATTTTTGGTTCAATCCACAAATGTTATTGACCACAGAGCTGCCTTTGGGAACTTTCACTATGATTCAATTAGACATGCTTTGTGTTTCGGAAATCTTGATTGTATCTCACGCTGATTACTTTGGTCTGCTGGTTACATTCAGCATTATGATTAAAATGGAATAATTCTAAACATTCTGAACAGAATTATTCCACAGTTGTTTGTTACATAATTAAAGTTCTAAAAAAAAAGACAAATGTGAATAGTTTTATTTGATGTCATTGTTATTAAATTCTTAATTCTGTTTGTTTGACATCTATTGCAAGGTTATAGATTTTTTTAATGTAGTTCCAGATTTGTTAAATATGTTAAAGTTGCATATCACTTCACCCTTTATTCTCTCCAAACTGTTGGTATTAATAAAAAATACCACAAAAAGATGCAAATCTGGTAAATTTACTTAATTTCTTGTAATATCTAATTTAATAAGCATAATAATTTTAGCAGCTGAGCAAAAACTGAATGGGATGACTATTGTAGTATTTAATAATAGTTAAAGTCAGTTATTCCTTACCACACACACACACACTCACACACAAAGTAAATTCAGGTAAATCAGGTCACTTTTGATCTCAATTTCAAAAAGTTCCTGAATTTACCTAAATTCTTCCTCTGTATATATTAAATGGTTTTTGTTGTTGGTATTTTTTCTTATTGTATAGAGTAATAAATATGTATTGTTGCACTTTTATTGAGGGAAATTAAAAATGTTTTTTTTATTGGAAGCAAAGAGAATGTTTGGTTAAAAGAGTTATACTAATAAATATGCTTATACTGTCACTGTATGAAAGATACTGAAATATTTATATGAATATGTCACAGATTTATAAAATAGAACTGTTAATCAAAACTTAATACAACTAAATCAAAACAGAACACATAAATGAGCTACACATATAAATGTGGAGATATCTTAAACTGTTAAATTGTCATATTGTTATATATAAAACGTATCATTTCGAAATGTTTGAATAAAAATGAGATGGCAGTATTGTAGACGTATACGTGCTTAAACACTCATTTCTTGCTATTGTTGCTTGATCCTCACTGTAATGGCATTCAAGCAGCTTGTCATCTAGTTTAATGTGGACGATCCCGTCTCTTTCGTCTTAGTATCCTGCTCCATTCTGTCCCTGTCCTGCTCTGGATGACCGCAACTCCATGGGTCCACCTTAAAGAGCAGAGGCTGTGTCTGTTTTTTGTTTTTTTTATCTATACATCCCTGTGTTTCCGGGTCTATGAACGTAGTAGACATGGCGTCACAGGAAACGAGGTGTGTTTCGTATAAGCCGGACGAGTCCACCAGATCTGTGATGGTACAGCCTGGGCGGAATATTAATCGTGTTTGTGTTTGCACATACGTGTGATCATGTGTGCACACGTGTGTGTGCATGTGTGTATGGGTTGACAAGCTGCTCTGCTTGACATTGGGGTTGACCCGTGTGTGGCTGGCTTACATATGGCGGAGATGTTGTTTAAGAGAGTGGGGTTCTGGGGGTCTATTCTATATGAAGAGACACAAGGCAAAGAGGGTGGGGTTTTTTTTTGTTTCTTTCACTCTCGGTCCCTCTGTTGACTTCCACTCTGACAGGATCTTGCACTTTCAGGCGCTGATGTTATGAAGCATTCAGATGGTAATGAGGGCTGAGAGGAGGGGGGGATTCTCACATAAACTTGATTTGTCCATGAATAGCATCTTGTGTTTGTCCTGACCTCTCCACTGCCCGGAGACACCAACTACCCCGACCCGTTCAGATTCCCGGGACACACACACACATTCTCTCTTTCTCTCCCTCACACACACACACTCTCTCTTTCTCTCCCTCACACACATACAGCTCAGCATTGTCTAAGAGAAACCACAATTGTTGTCTCTTAATATATAGTTTGTTCCACTTTTTCATGTTTTGTTGGATCTGATCAGGAGTTTTTTTTTTTTCTGCATTCACTCCTCTTTTTGTGGTCTTAATTAATTGGATGTTTGTTTTGAACTGATCCCTTATGCTGACTGACAGTGGTAATTTAAAATAAAATAATAAAAGATTTTATACTGTATTATTTTTATTAAAATAAATTATTTTATACTTTATAAAATATATATTTTTTTAATTATATAATTTTATCGACTGATTGACAGTGAGACTATTATAAAAACATTTTTGTGATATTTTATAAATCATTTAATTTGATATTTTACAATAAAAGTTGTAAAATAAAACACATTGTAAAACAAAACGATTAATAAATAGCAATAAATAAATTAGTTAAAAATAAAATCGTATGTAAATGGATGTTTTGGGGGTCACTTTACAGTCATTGTGTTCTGTTGTTATGATATTATATTTATAATATTCTGTTTATTTATCAATTCCAAACACATCTGGTACAGAAGAAACAAATCTAATTTCATTGGCCGTTTCTGTCATAGACACAAAAAGTGTTCTAGGATAATGTCTGTCAGGCTGACCAACATTTGTCCTGGTTAAAATCTTCCTCCGATCGGCTCTGGTCTGCCACGTCACATTACACTTCCTAATTATGTGTTAATCAGAGATCTCTCCCCCCCCCCTCCACACACACACACACGCATACATACACACATACACACACACAATTCGTAGAAGGTTGTTCCCTTCTAATGGTTCTCATTATCACTATTAGTTGCTTCCTGACTGTTAAACTTGTGAAGTTTAGTGCCTCAGTTCTCTTTAGAAGCTTTTGTGTATTTCTTACATTTTACTCACACTCATCTCACATTCACAATTAATTTTATTATCTTTTATATTTTGTATCTCAACCAACAGTACTGATGATTAGAAAACTAATTTCTGTATATTGTACATTTTGTATTTATATATTATTTTCAAAATCCATTTTGTAAAACCCACTTTCTTTTAACATTAACCTTAAATGTTTTAGCAAAATAACAATACTGATATATTTTATGATGTAAGATTTAAGGTGTTATAATTTGTGTTCAATCATTTATTATCAGTACCTTTTAATTTCAATCATTGAACTCGTTGGGCTTGAAAAATATCGGTTAAGAAGCATTTGTAATATTTTTGTGGTTATCGTTTCTCGTTGGCGTTGCCAAAGGCCGAACCAGATATGGATCTGTAGGTCAGGACTGCTGGTGACCCCAAACACCTAACTCATTTTTCCCCGGCTGTAGAGATGCATCTGACCATTCCGCAGTTATACTCTGACACACCCCATATAGACAGTGAAGTGAAACCAATGGAATTTCCCTTTATATGACATCATATGTGTCATGTGGCAGAGGATATCTGGGTTGTGTCAGTGTGATATTTGGGTTTTAAAAAAAAACACGTTGGTAACACTTAATAAGGTTTCATTTATTAACATGAACTAAGAATGAACAATACTTCTACAGCATTTACTACTAACATTAAGAGATGCATTAGTTAATATACATAAATATGTATTGCTCATTGTTTGTTAGTTAATGTATTATCTAATATTAACAAATGAAATCTTATTGTAAAGTGTTGCCAAAACAATAAATGAGTCAGAAAAGCAGATGTCATTAAGATTAGCAGATTCTCATGTTCAAAGCTGTGTGTGTGTGTTTCTCAAGGGAAAGACCAGTGCTGGAGCGTTACTTCGTTCTTAAAATGTGGGTGTTTAGACACTCCAGGATCTTGAGCATCCCGCCGTCTCACAGACGAGCATTTACTGGTCTGCACATAATTAAAAGCTCTTTGTGCCGTAATGATAGAGCCGCTCTTTTGTTCCTGTTGAGCTGATCTGAGAATGTTGGGGCTTTATCGTCTCAGCGTGCATTTTTTTCTGTCAGAGCAATTGAAGAATCTCATATATGTGTTTTTTTTGCACGTCATTTGCAATGAATCTTTTAATTAGAAAATGCTTGATGGTTAAAACACTTGTGAAACCTGACAGCAGTAATGGGTAATAAAGCTGTTAATTAGCTATTGTGTGCCGTTAAGTTAACAATAGGGTAATTTTACAATGCATTAAAGAACAATGAGTCTGCCGCAGCAGCGTCTGAAAGCAGGTGAGTGTGTGTTTGACCTGTAGGGGGTGGGAGGGGTTCTAAATGTCAAACAAGAAAGCTTTTATAAAGCGAAGGAGACACATGGGCGGCTCTCAGTGTTGCCCCTTTCCAGCCCAAACAGACACATTCAGTACATTCACTTGTTCTTATGGATGCTATAAGCATCTTTTAAAAGCAGTTACCTGCTTCTTGTGTTCATGTGACTGATTCTTCTTTTTATGCTGTTTATTAATTGCAATTTCTGTAAGAAAAAGAAGCAGATTAACTTTGATTTTAATATTATTTAAGTATTTAACATTATATTTAATATTAACATTTAACATTTATATTTGTATATTCATTAATTTTGTAATTAATTAAATTGTTTTATACTTTATAATTGCTTAATTTGTTATTTACTATTGTAATAATTTAATATTTTACATTTTAATGTCCCCCCTGGCAATAATGGTGTTAAATGTTAAAAAGCTTTTTTGTTAGCATAAAAGCTTTTATGGTTTTAAATTAAAATGTACAAAATTAGTTTTAAGGGTTTATGCTTTAAGAGTTGTGCCTACTCTGAATTTGACTTTCAAAAATAAATCTAACCTGAGAAATATTTACTGGAATGAAGACTGTGACAAATATCCCTGGTCTCTGCTGTTTATTATTTGTCAGGGTTAATTATTTCAGCAGTTAGTTGTATAGTTACAACAAAAATGATGAAGTAACATAAAACCATAGTCTCTCACTGTTCATAGCATGTTTAAAAATGTCTCTCTTCCTCTAGCCGCACCATTTAATCAGTTTTGTCCTGGTGTCATTCAGTTACGGCACATATGTGATGGATGAACGACAGCTCGTATAAAGATGTAGATCAGAATTCGGACTGGGGATTATTTTGGTGTAATTGATTTTAAGAAAGGTTTCTGGTGCAAATTTGTGTTTTTAATTCGCATCAAATCTTTTGTTTAATTTCCAGCAATCACTCTACAATTCAATTAATACCAGTAAGGCTCTTTGCAAGACTTAAACTTGAATGCTTTTTCTGGTATGTATAATGCCTGAATGGTTAGTTGTGGTCATGTCGGAGAGTTCAGTGTCCCTCTGGAAGAGATTAAACTCTCCGTCTCCACGCTGCCGGTGTGTTTTCTGCTGTCTTTCCCACCCAGGTGGATCTCTGCATGTGGTCTTCCTGAACGCCACATTTATTTCTCACAAACTAGCAGGAGAATTCAGCTTTACATCTTGTTTGTTATATTTTAAGCTTTACCTTTAAGCTTTACTGCATGCAACGTTTTATGAGAATTATATGGAAATGGAAATAGAAAATGAATAATAATTATGCTGAAATTTAATTGGAAATTCAGTTTTGTTACATATTGGCTTTTTCTGGAAACAGAAAACCTTTGTGACCTTTTGCCTCAGGATTTGTGTATATATATTTGTTATACAATTCAGTAATATTTGAAGCAGAAATATTCTTTTTTCCTCCCTATAATTTACTTAATATGCACACAGACTCTGTTTAGTATTTTCTTGCTGTTGAACTTTAATCAGAAAACATATTTAATATTATAATTGTAAATGATATTTATAATTTCTCTTAAAAATAATAATCAGTATCATCGTTGTTAAGGTTATTTATATATAAAGTATAAGATTAAAGTGTTATATTTTACTACAGTCAAATGTATTAAAATAGACTTGTCAGAACTATACATAAATTACTGTAATGCTAAATTTAAGCTGTCTGAAATGCAATTTTTTAAATTGTAATATTTCTTTTTAAATCATTCATATAACATATATTTTTGTAGCCTTATATAGCAATATCTGCAAACCTGTATCAAATAATTGGGGTAATGCATATAGAAAATGTAAAGGTTTGAAATGCTTATTAATAGCATCCACAGTATGTCTACAACGCATAATCTTTTTAGTTATCTTATCTTATCTTAAATCACCTTTCAGAAGCATCGAGCTGCAGATTTTATGTAAAAGAGCACATTTTATTTCTGCTGTCTGCTCATATCTGAGAGAGCTGCGGTAAAATTGCCCAGCTCTTCATTCGGAGTGTGTGTCTCTTCCTATAGCAGATCTCATTTTTTTACTTTCTGCTTTTACGCCATTGATTTTCTGCTTCCTGACAACAATGACATTGTCTTCTCACTTGGCTGATCTCTTTCCTTCCTTTGCCTTTGAATTTGCTCACTTTCTGCTGTGGTTTTGTCCGTCCTCCACGTCTCTGTGTCAGATGGACAGCGCGTCTCTTCATCTCTGTGTGTCTAAGTCATTTGAATAAGAACAGGGAGATACATGGATCTTTAAAAATGCTTTTCACTGCTGACTTCTTTTTTTTTTAATTCTTTAAAGTAAAATGCAACCTATACATTGATTACAAAAGTATCTTCCAGAAAGCTTAAAAAATTATTTGATGACATATTAGGGATTTCTTTAAATAATTGATTCAATGTTATTATATAATATATATAAATTAAAATATAGTCAAATATTTTTTTTTAAATAATTGAAAGTTTATTTATTTGTTCCTGCTGAAAATATTAGCATTTGTGAAGATCAGTTTAGGGTCATTGTTAATTAAAATATAATTCTTGCAATTCTAGAAAAAAAAAAGAAAATCTAATTCTAGATTTAGGCATAAAATCCTGGAAAAAAAGTAAAATAGTATTTGCATGTTTTTCTGGTCTGTATTATATATTTATTATGGATGTCTTATGTCAAATTGAGAGTCACATTTTAATAACTTATTTTTATTATTTCATTAGATGTTTATGCTTTGTGTGTGTGTGTGTGTGTGTGTGTGTGTGTGTGTGTGTGTCCGTCTCTGCCGTCCTTCACAGAAGAAAACATTTTAAAGATGACAAAGGAGTCATTTAAAACTCTAAGGTCACAAATACAGACTCTTCATATTTAGTAAGAAAATGTGTTACTTCATTTTATCATTAGTTCATGTCGTATTAGTTTAAATTCATCTGTAAAATTGATTTGGATGAATATGCATTTAAAAAAAAAGTAATTTTAAAGGTGAATACACCTGAAAACATCACTCATTTAGACTGTTTAAATTCACATTTTTATTTTGTCACTAACCTCATGTCTTTTATTTTTGTTAATTGCCTCTTTACTGTAACATTAAAGAGGAGGAGAAGAATAGTAGTACCGCAGAGCTAAATATATATATATATATTCATTAAAAATGTTTTTAATACATTCAGGGGGAAAAAGAGATAAAAAGCGACCTTAAATCTGTAGAGAGAAAAAAAATGCTCATTAAATGAAATTAAACATGAGAAAGGAGCAGTCAAGTCTGACCAGAAGAAAAAAAAAATGCTGGCTAAGCTAACTGTTTCACACATGCACCGACAGAAGGTTCGATATGCATTCGATCGATGAATGAAAAGGCACAATGGCAAAATCGGACGGGCTTCTTTTCAAAACCACGTCCCCAGCGTTCCCCGCAGTCTGCAGTTCCACGGCAGGCGGAGAGCAAGGGTTACATCAAGGCTGCTCTGTGGACCGTGCAAACAAGTCTAGACCAGTGACCTGCTGAATAGCTCCCTTTGAAGAGCACGCAAGTTCGGTCGGGATGAAGAGAAATTGAGGCGGACCCTCTTTTGAGTGTGGAGCAGCGCGTGGCCGCTGGGAGGTAAGGGGCAGGGGAGAGCGACAGCATCTGCTTCCATGGTTACTGGCCGGGCATGGAGACCTCGCTATTGTGGAGAATCTGTTCTCATGCTCCCACCATGGAAATGTCACGCATTTTAAGAGCGGCCGGTCCGGGACGCTCTCTTCATCAGCCAGGCGCTTTTTTTTTCTTCCCGACTGTAGTCAGACGATAGCACATGGCAGCTAAGAAGACGCGAGAAACTGAGGGAGGGGTTTTGTCACATGATCGCAAATCAAAATCTTATTTTGGAGTAAGATATTTGGAGTGAGATTTCTGTCTGGGGTGATCCGGAGGGGGGTGGGGGTGCGCCTCATGTTGTGATGATGGATCGCCGTAGAAAGAGCCAAAGGTCAAGGTTTATATTGTGAAGTCGGGGGGTCTTTTGTTGTGTTGAGGTCATATTTATGTAATTTGACTTCAATGCGGCTCATTTGAATACTAAGAACGTTTTGTCCTTAAAAGCCTATTTTGGATGTTTGTACTTTTTAATAGTTGAGTTTTTTTTTTTCCTATAATGTTATTTTTAAAGCATTTAATGTGCCGTACGGAAAGGCAGGCCAATGTATTTGATGTTGGTGGATGTCGGGTGTGTGTGGACGGTTTGCTGTTTGTCTTTCTGTGGGGGTTGTGGTGGAACGCAGAATTTGGCCGTGCAGCTGACGCTTGCCCTCCCAGTGAGAACACAGAGGGGCCAGATGGCAGCGGTCTACCGAGGGTTCAGGGCAGAGGATTTGCCGGAGGACCGTGGGAAAGTCTTAGGCTGAGTTCACCTGCTCAAAGAGCAGCATCAGGATTAACACCAGCCCAGATTTAACCCGCAGTCCTGAACACACATAGATAATCAGAGCCCTGGAATATATATGCGTCTCATTTGAAATCGTGCTACCTGGATTTTCTTTTTTGTAAAAAAAAAAGAAGAGGGGATCTCTTTTAAAATACTCAAGAATAGAGAGTAGATCTGATGTACAGATTGCTTCGACTCTATTTATTGCTGTGAAGAATTAAGTCCTGCGCAGCAATGTAGTAATAATAATAATATTTATACAGTAATGAAAATACTGTATAATACACGTTTTATCATGTTACAGATTTCTTTCTAGAAATAGAAATTAGAGTTAATATTTAAAAATTAGGTTGGAAATCATTAGTGAATTTTATCTTGAATTCTAGGGCTTTTTAGATATTTCTAATAATATATATATAAAATGAAAAGTATAGGCTTTATATATGTCATTTTGTCTGAGTTGTATGTGATTAATGAGGATGTTTAAAATGCTCATGTTTGAATTGTAATAGATTGTTTGCTTTGTCTAGACACACATTCACATGCAGCAGAAATATTTAAAAGATCATTCAAATCATGCCCACTTCTCAAATTTACAAAAACAGACTGTTTAATGAGAACATAAAAAACGTGCATTTTGCCATTAATTGAACTGTTTGTAAATGCATTTGCAGGGTTAATCTGGGAGCATCTAAATGAAACAATCCCAAACAAATAAGCAGTGTTTATAGACAAAGGTGCACCTTTGACAATATGTCTGTCATTTGTTGTTTTTATGATTTATGATATTGTCTACCATGTAGATAGAAATGGTAAAATATCACAGCCATTTGTGTTAAAGGGATAGTCACCTACAAATGTCAATTCAGTCATCATTTACTCACCAAGATCCGAGCTGCTCTTCCATGCAATAAAAGAGAATGATGACCTCGACTGTCCATCAAAAAAATGTTAAGGTTTTTATTGAAGAATGACTTACATTTCAGTCTGTTCCTCACACTAAGCTATCATGTGGCTTTAGAAGACTCGAAATATAGCATAATACTGCTTTTAAGAGGGTTTGTTTTTGTCCTTTTTGGAGCTTGACAATCCCTGTTTCACTTTAACTGTATGGAAAGAGCAGCTCAGAGATTCTGCTGAACATCATCTTGCATTTGCATTTGAAATGACATGAAGGTAAGTAAATGATGACAATTTGTCATTTTTGAGTAAACTACCCCTTTAAAAGCCAGACGAGCTGTTTTCCTGTCCCGCCTCAACCCTGAAATTAAGCATCTGTTTGATTGCACCAAAAGCCTAAATGAGATTTGTGGTATTGTCTGAAGCATGGTTCAATATTCAATTACAATTACATTTTCAATAATTAAAGGAGTCATAAAATGCTTTTATTTTTTAAATTCCTAATGTCCCCTGAGGTCCGCTTATTTTGTTATCAAGATTGTTATCTAAAAAAAAAACATCTTAATTTAGAAGTAATAAGCTAGAAGTCATTTTCGATCCTGTTTCTGACCCTCTCTTTCCGAACACTCTGTTTTGTTAACGCCCACTGCTATGATTAAAAAATATCTCTGACATAGTTGAAACATTTGCCAACAATGTGAAACATTTCTGCATAATAACTATGCTTTATAAGTCTTGGTTGTGGCGAATAAAATGTAAGTGGTTGGAGTTACCAGTTATAGTTGACAAAGGATGGCTTGCGGTTTTTGTCACGGTGTTGTCTGTCGTTCTATTCATAGTTCATCCTTTACGATAAAGTTAAAAAGTACACATTTGCAGTGTTGTGTTTTAAATAAAATGAAACGTGTTGTAATGTCTTACTTACTGATGACAAAACAGAAGATGTCGCTCACTGAAGCTTTTATTCAGGATTACAGCGATTGGCTTAGATTAAAAAAAATCTTTTAAAAAGCAGTATTCTCTACATGCTTTCTTCCGTATCCGATAATCCAATGCATTAAAGGGATCATAGTTCACCCAAAAATGAAAATTCTGTCATCTTCCAACCCTGTATGAGTTTCTTTCTTCTGTTGAACAGAAAAGATGATATTTTGAAGAATGTTGGTAACCAGACAGTTGATGGTAGCCATTGACTTCCAAAGTATTTTTTTTATTATACCATGGCACAGCATCATCTTTTATTTTAGTCTCTCTGAAAAGCCTGAATCGAATTGTGTCTTGTCTAAAAACGAATTCGCAGTAAATTGAATCGAACAAACGAACGGTGTCTTAGGCCGTATGTCCACCAAAGTGGCTATAGCGTATTTTTTCCACTTTGGTTAAAACACATTGGTCATCACTGTCACTTTTTACCCAGCCGTCCAATCAGAGTGGAGGACCTAGCGTTTTCAGCTGGAACTTTGTTAAAAATAAAGTTCATCCACGCTTTCTTCATGTTAGGATCACAAGGATGGCAATTCAAAGGCTGTCTTGGCACTTCAAAACGTCTTGGATTCCTCAGAGGCATCTCTATTGTTTTGTTTCTGGTAATCCTGTTTGTCTCGTATTTACTACTACATGACATGCACGAATCTGTGGGTGGAGCTAAAGAGGCAATGATCTTTTGCACTATGACATAATGTGACAAAATCCGAAATGAGTCATTTTCTTAGCTTGGTTTCAATAAAAGCTGTTTTTGGACTAACAAGGTTTTAGGATATTTTTTATAGTACAAGGACTTCTTATATATCAAAAGATCAAGGGAAATTTGATCGAAAATAGATTTTTCAATTCATGACCCCTTTAAACAGATGGGAAAATTGAACACGTTGTTAAAGGTTTGCATAAAATGTCTGGTGGCAGGTCCATTAGCTATTTGTGTTGTGATCGGAGATAGCAGCGCTTGAAAACACAAGTCACGCACAAGCTGTCTGTCGTTCGACTAAAGAGATACAAGGACGTGTCTTGTGTTTGGTCTCATGTCTCACGCTGAAGCTGATTTCTTCAGCCGGTCCTCAGGGTTCTCCGTCGTTCTTCAGTGTGAGAGGTGGATCTTGGCGTGCAGTCAGAAATTTGGGCCAAAAGGGATTTGAGGTGAGGACAGAGAGCGCTCTGTTTGCAGAGCCACGTGAGGACATTCATCTTTGTGTGTTTCATCCAAGTCCCACATGCTTCATAAAAGCAGCTGAACGCAGAAGCCGTGACGGGGCGTTTGCCTGCTAACAGCACAGGGGCATCGTGGGTCAGACTCGAGAGCTCTCCAGCAGCTGAGAGATCAAACACACCCACATGATGCTGAGTAATGATGTACTGTTTGACTTCCACTTTGAACTCTGGGAATGTTTAAGAAGCATCTCTTGAGTTGTGTCATACAGGCGTTAGATTTGTTTGACTTCTGCTGTAGTTGATGATTCCGTTTGCGTTCTGGTTTTCACTGTCAAGTAAGTTTGTTGACATAAATCAGTGTGGAAACTTTTTTGTTTTGAAATATTAACTTTTTTTCTTTTCTTTTTTTTGTTCTCTTTGAAACTGCATTCCTCTTGTTGGAGTTGAGCCTGAGTTTGTCTAGAGCGTTTCAGCGACCACTACAGTTTTGTGAGTATAACCAGGCACAACATGGCGAGTTTCCAGTAATAATCAATTTGGTCTTTTCACTCTGCAGGGTTGTGCAAAACTCAGAATTGGCTCCCTTTTAATTTGTGTGAATTTTACTTGAATTAGTCACACACCACAGGGAGTTGAATTTGAATTTGAATTGGTATGACTGGAAGAAGTATCTATCTATCTATCGATCGTTCTATCTATCATTCTGTTGTTCTATCTATTGTTATATCATCAATCTGTCTGTCTGTCTATCTAATTTTCATTCAGAAATTGTTTTATTTGCAACTTCGAAAGATCATTTTTACAGTGTAGCCTTCGATCTACGTTCTATTTGTCCATAATGTCAATAAACCTTCAAACCTCAAGGCTTTTTTTTTTTTAAATCATAATTTTAGCATTCGAAGCTTGTCTTGGCATAGTTTGGATATTTAGTTAAAAATTACAGCTATATGAATTTCTGTTCATTTTAATTCTTCCTTGCATTCAAATTTCAACTCTGCATCCTGTTTTGGTACTTATATCCAAATTCAGTTTACATTCAGGAATTGAACTAGAATTTCTTTATTCAATCCCGAATGGTGCAGTCCAATCAGAACATGTTTCCCTGTGTAATATTTTCCTCATTTGGAGAGAGATCTGATAGGGTGCTAACTTGGTTACTGGACCTTGTTTGCTTTATTTGGACACAACCTAATATATTAATATACACCGTACCTGTGTTACAGAGACTTTGTTGACCTGTTTGTAATTTAACGCCAGTGTCTAGGCTCAGGGTCATCCATCACACAGACGCAGCTCTGCTGCGATTATAGTTGTGTGTTAAGTGCCGGCAACTAAGCTTATGTAAATGCAGATATCTTGATGGAAACAAACTCAGGATTTGATTTGACAACTGAAGGTTGATCACTCATACTGATCACTCATAGCTTTGATGCTAAAGCCGGAGCTTCCTTGCATGTGAATGGATTACCTCTGTTTTGTTTTAGAGCGTAAGTGTCTCAGCCTTTGGGAAGTGGACCATTGCAATGGTGTGTAACTCCTTTAGGATCATTGTTCCAAACAAAATGGCCCCCCGGGGTATGTGACACTTTTCTCAAAGGCCTCTCATGAGGGGTTTAACGGGTTAACGGCAAACAAAAGAAACTGAGAACATGTAACTCAGCAGGGGGCCCTGTGGAAACTCCAGGCAGTAATAATCTCGACCTAGTCACTTCCTGTTTGCTTTACCCAGAATCAGGAGTCTGTCACAGGGCTAAATTCAAGTTGGCAGCCACATACTGATTTCCAAGCATATTAATGTGCACTATTATGAGGATTTGACTTGAACTACTTAATTTTTTATTTTTCTGTATTTATTTTTTTGTTCTACTTAGTATTTTTGTAGAACTATAAACTCTTCTGAAGCAGATGTGTTTAAAAAAGATGAATAATAATAAATAAATAAATTATATTATATAATAATAAATATGACAAAAGGGTTGTGCTTGTACATTATATTCTGAGGTCTTCTAAAGCCATATAGGTTGCCACAGAGATGTACATCGAAACTTGTCGATCGTTTTTGATGAACAAATCATTCAAACCACTTCTTTACTGGTAAAAATGTACTTGATTTTCAAAAATCAACTAATTTGCGACAACTGAATGTATCAATGTAGCCAAAGTAAACATGTCAGTTACATTTAATTTATTTGATCCATGAAATAAACTTCATTTTCGTAAAATACTTATAATGAACTACACCAAAAGCATTTCAAATGTCTCCAGCTTGTTTTATAACTATAAAAAAATCAAACACAGTTCACCCCTCCCGCACGTTATAACGTCTGTTAGAGACAATAACGTTTATAATACATAACGCATGATGCAATATATTTGTTCTTCACTCGCTGAAATTGAATCAGAATGATCAGGGAACTTCACACTGCACGCTAAAAAGAATGAACGCCAATCCAATTGATAAACTTTGCCGGGTCCGTTTTGACTGGCATCTTTTTATGCACAAACTACACATTCTGATTCTGACATTCCTAATTTGAATATTTTCAATAATTTTCTATTCTTGACTGATCTTTTTTTTCATAATTTTAGCAATAAAATCTGTTAAATGAGTGATTTTGAGATGAGTCCCTGTAGTCTCATATGCTGATGTAATATTAAAATCTCAAAGATTGATAAAATGCTTAATTTTCCAATCAAAGATGATACATTTGTACATGATTTGTTACATTTAATTACCCCTTAGCAGATTTTGACTCATATCTGTGCAAGTATGCAAGGAGGGAGGAGTTTCACCAAATAAAGCTTTAACATTTCAGTCCGCTCCTCACACAAATCTATTGTTTTGAACTTGACAGACCCCGTTTACTTCACTGAATATTGCAAAATATTTTCTTTATGTTCTTTGGAAGAAAGAAAGTCATATTTGATGCCCTTTTTGTGCATAAAATTGCAATAAAGAAGTTTAAATAAACAATTTTCATGTAGAAAGGTTGCTAATTAAAGAGATGATGCTGATTGGCTTGTTTTGATGACCATCCCATTGACTCTTTGAAAGTGCCACTGAGAATTCCTATACACAAGCTTCTCTCACCTTCATAGGGCTTTTTTTTTATGATTTTCAATGCCCTGTCAGTCTAATAATCAATAATCACACCGTTCAGAGTGTCATGTTTGCAAATTCTGTTATTATTAAAGAAATCAGTTTACTCTTTGTATGCAAATGAGCACTCAGTCTCACTGTCTTTGTTCAGTCAGAGGTGTTGGTTTTTGTTGCACAAAAATGCAAAACAATTTTGGTTCAGCAATTTCCTGCACTGTGCAGGGGTGAATCATAATTATGCCTTTCCATATCATTCCTGCTGTGCCCTTCCAGCGTTCTGCTGAATCAGCAATGGATCAGGCAGCATAAAATGCCGTGATTTTCATGCTTAACGCTTTTTATCATGGCTGCAGAAAAATTAGCTTAAGAACAGGACAGACAGTGTGTGCGTGTGTCTATATTGCACTGCAGTCCATACAATTGTATAAATTTCACCCAGTTAAGTTTGTTTGTCAGGCTGCAGCTAAACGTCTAGACCTATAGCTTTATTCTCTTGGTTTGTGAAAGCCTGAGATGATGTTAAAGATGTCAAAGAGCAGGACTCAATAAAACATCCTTTTCATGGTGATTTTAGATTTTGCATGGAATTTAATATATTCCACTTGATTGTAAAGACGAGCTTTTTGCCGGCCTCTGTAATTGTAGATGATTGCCTCAAATGAGTCTTAAATGTGTATTTTAAATGTGTAATTTTTTCTAAAAGCTTGAACACATTTGAGCGGTGTCTGAGGTCTTCTGTCCATGTCTGCAGTGTATTTTCTAAGACAACAAAAGCCAGACTAAGGGAGAAATCAGAACGAACGCTCCCCGAAAAGACAGGAAGCAGAAAGGCAGGTTAAAACAACAGTCTAATTCCCCAACGCTGTCACATTATGAAGCTGGAAACATTTAGCCATAAGCAATCATTTTGTCATGATTTTTTCTAGATCGAATATATAGAATGCCTCGTTTGTTCAGAAGATTCAAGTGCATTCTTGATATAGAAGGGATGGAAATAAAAAATATACTGCAACTGAATGATTTTCAGGACATTGTGTTCTGTTACACTCTACTAATATACTCAAGAATGTGTTTTCCGCACTGCTGATTATGAGTTAAAGGTTTGAATCACTTCAATGACTCACTCACTGATTCCGTCAGAGCGGTTCTTGATTTATTCACGTATACTTTCATCATGCCCAACTCGAAATGAACCAATAACTTTTATAGTGTGTTGTGCTTAAAGTCAACATGAAATCCAAATGGCCCCTATTCATGTTCTTCATTACTTGCTCTTTCTCTTAAACCTCTTTCCTTTTTTGCTGACGCTACTTAGGACTTGCAGTCTATTGGATAATGTTAACCAAAAGCCAACTAGCTTTTTAAGCATTGCAATTGTTATAGAAATTCAATTCTGTTTCATTTTTGTTCAAATGCATCACAATGCAAAAGTAAAATGGATTGCAATCTGCAATTCCTGTTGACTTTATGACTTGTAGTGACTGGTTGCTCATATGAGAATGTATAATTAGAAATACACATTCAGATTACATTTGCCACAATTAATGGTACTTTGATAATAGAAAGAGATTAAAATACATGTTCAACAAGTATTGTTGTTCGTTAAGAAACTGAACTTTTAATTGAAGTCAGAATCTGAACCAGAATAATTAAATACCTTACAATTCTCATACTTAAGGAAAAGTTGTTCTCTGGACGTGTCTGATAAGCCGAAATCAGTCTGACAGCCTCCTTTGTGTAAAAATCTCCATCTCTGTAGTTATAATGAACATGAAATCCTATTTGTGTCCAGTCCGGTGAGTTTCAGAAGAGTTGATGAGCTATGCTGAGATTCATTTTTTCCCCTTGGCTCGTTACCTGGCGGTCCTGAGAGTAAGCAAGACTAATTAAGCCTGAAGTCATTTAAATTCATTTTAATGGTCTTGGGCAATTAACAAGCTGCTTTCTCAAGTCTTATTTAATGTCATTTTTATTGATCGGCTCCTGCATTGTCACATCTGGAATACTTTTTACCCTGCCAAAGTTTAATATTCATAAGTCTCAATGTATTGATTGATTCTTTGTAATGGTAAACGAGATCTATGTATGCTTGTCGCTCACGGTTAGAGGGGTTTCGGTAATCAATGTGCTCTCTTCACGCATTACGTCATTTAATTAAAAGCCCTCTTAAGGTTCCTGAACTGCTCTGAGACTAAGATTTTGTTATTGATCATAATTTAATAGAGAGCTCAGTTTAAGGATTAGCATAAGTTCCTCTCAAAATGAGGTAGTCTACTGCTGCATCTCACTTGTAGATTTAAGGTGATGAATTGCCATTCAGAGGGGAGTGGGAAAACTTTCTGATGCATTTCGTATGATCTTTATTTCGCAAATCAGCAAATTAGAGTTTGCGTTGTGATTGGATGACCTATCCGACGGTTATAAAAGCTGCCTAGCAACATGCAACAGTTGTGATTTCTTATTCTGTGTAAAGACTTTAAATTAAGATTATTGATTAAAGTTTAAGCCTGCACCCATAAATAAATTCATGAAATGAGCTTTAGTTTAATCAATGCCTTTAACTGTTTTTTTTTCTATGCGTTAGGTTGCTCTGCTCCCATTGGCTGTCAGTGTGCTCTGCACCAGCTCTGCTTTCCTTTTCCCCGTCAACAGCCTTGTTTCCCAACCTGTCTCCGCCCACAGGAGGCAGCTGCGGCCAATAAGGCTCGCAGAAAAGGTGTCGCCGTTTAATACAGACCCACCCAGCCGAACTGATTGGCAGTTGGGTCGAACAAAGTCATTTTCTTGGCTCGTTGCCTGGCAAACTCTGCAAGCATTTAAGGGAAAGCAGAAGGCATTGGCCTCTCTGCACTGGGATACCTCAAATCTCACTGCACAAAACCTATTTGTGCCTTCAACTTTGTTATTTTTGTAGTTGGCTCAATCTCCTGAGGGTTAAAGCAAACGACTAACTGCATTGAGAGTAGCAGATCTGTTTATTGTGTTTGTTTAATCAGCCTGCAGTTGCATTTCATTACATTTACACAAATCTGTTTGCATATGCATATCACTTTTTGTTCTGTCACGTTACTTCATTTTAAAACTCCAATGCAACTTTTGTGCACATATACACTGAAATAAAACTGGTGTTGTTTTTCCTTTGTAATTATTTGTGAAATTTACCAGCAATTTCTGAGTGCAAATTGTTTCAAATAAGCAAGCAAGTAACACATTGAATTAAACATGAAATTTTGATGTAGAAAGAGTGAAATAGTATTTTCCTGTAATACTCCAATAACAACTTTGAAAAATATTTTGTTTAGAGTGTATGTCTGTATTAACATGTGCAGCGGCTCCTTTTGTGGCATGAGAACAGTTCCGATGAAGAGCCGCCACATGTCTTCTTGGCTTTTAAACAAACTTTCTGTTTGTTGACTATCTACCCCTTGAGTTTATAGTCGGTGCAATTTTGTAGTGCAGATTAATAAGACATGTCGAAATAAAGTTTGACATTTTACTTTTGGTAGGAATGACTCTGTTCACAAATATGGGGAGGTCAGTGGTTTGAGGAGGGTTCTGCAGTGCAGACGAACGCTGTTCTGGTTTCTCATATCATACGTGGAAGATTAAAGCCAGACTATTCCGTCACCTTCACTGACATTGTTTATAGAGTCGATGAATAATTGCCATTAAGAAGAAGAGCACCAAGTGTTGATTTTCCGCAGCCATCTGGTTCTTTCACCCCTGTGAGTAGCGCATGCAGTTGGTTCGTCCCGCTGAAGGGACCGCATTACGACTGTTTCACATTACTGCGACGTCTGTCTGATTTCCCCCCCTGTCTGGTTTTCAGTGGTTTGACCTGTCTTGCGGGAAAACCTCTCTCGGCTCTGTTTTTTTTTTTTTTTGCCAGTCTCAGTTGATCTTTGACCTCAGCGTCCTGCTTCTCCGGATATGAAATTGCCCTTCTGTGAGGTGATGAGATGGATAAACTGTTTATATTGTATAATTCACCCAAAATTATAATTCTGTCAATACTAAACCTAATGTTGTTAGGGTTAGTAATATCGTTCCGAAGCCGTATGACTTTCTTTCTTCTGTAGAACACAAAAGGAGACATTTAACAGAATGTCCGAGCTGCGTTTCCAAATAATAAAAGTAGATGGGAACCAGGAGCAGCTGTGGTCACCATCCATTTTGACATTGGTATTTTAAATATGTACCATGGTAATACCATGGGGTTTTTTTTGTAGAATCCATGTCAATCTTTGATATACCAGTAATGCTTTATAATAAAGTTCAATTTTATGACATTTTTAATGCATTTGGTATCATGAACTAACAATAAACTACACATTTACAGCATTTATTAATCTTAATGTTAATATCTAAATATGCTAATAGATTTTAAGTTTTTAAGTATAAATTAAAATAGTCAATGTGTTATGAACAAACACAAATTAACAATGTAATGAACCAACACAAATCTAAGAATTAACATAAGCCTGGATGAATGCTGTAAAAATCATGATGCATTAACTAATGTTATCAAATTGTTAAGTGTTACTGTCGTACTTTAGAGCATCGTGTAAATACATTAGGACATAAATACAAAAATTCCTCAGTATCATGGTATCACTCTACCACGGTACTGCCACAATCAGCCAGCTGGAAGAGCCTCCAAATGATATGCGACAGACCCGCCTACCTCATGCGTGTTTTTCAATCATGCATGGAGCTGACACAGCCTGGCTAAATGATGTGAGGAGAACATGCGTTTCGCTGCATAAATTCAATTCCTTCCCCTGTTGAATGCAGGCTGTGTTTGAGTGCTGTGGTGTGACTGTCTGACTCAGGATGAGGGGAGCGTCTCACACCCTGTGGCAGAATTTATTGGTCCTGCTGGTCCAGAGTGACGTGAAAATAGTTTATCCTCACAGGCCTGCATCTTCAGGGAATATATCAGCCCGCTGTGCACCATTAGGAAACACACACACACACACACAAACAGACTTAACGTTGTATTACATAGTTTATGATACAGATTCTCCCTGTAGTTTAGTATGAGGAAGCTCAAACATCTTGTATTCACAGATGTCCTCTGCATGTTGATCACCATAGAAGATTTGGACAGAGGTTTGTTTAAGAGATCAAGCTTGCATTGGTAATTTGCTGAAAGTGGTTCGCAATTGTGATTTAGGTGATGATGTAGCACAGTTTTGTTCAATTATAAACCTGTCATTTAATTGTGGCACTGACTGAACTGCAAGTCGTTTTATATAGAAAGAGTACATTCTGCCTTTAACTTATTTTATAAATTGAGTTTCAATTTGCAGACAAGGACTAGATTTAGAAATCATCTTTTCCCACTTCATTGTTTTTGTGTGCACAGGGCCACACCAATATATGCTCGCATGCATCAACTTGAACAGAGCATCTCTTGTGGTTTGATGCAGATCTGCTGACTGTTTTTCTGCTGTCAGAGTGTGTTGAGAAATTCATCCATCCAGGAACCAGGGTGGATGAGTTCAGGGTGATCAAATCCAAACGTTAATCTAGTATTATAAGTATTATAAACTCAGGGTTGTGTGTATTTTTGTGTGGGAATATTCATTTTGGTCTGTTGCTGCTCTGGACAGAGAGATCAGGGTGTCATGACATATTTTGTGTTCAGTTCAGTGAGACGCCTCTCTTGGGTGTCCAAAAAATAATAATAAAAAGATTCAAAAGAGCTGTGACTTGGCCTTAAACCGAATTAGTTCCAACAGGTCAGCTTTCTAATCTAGAGCTCTTGACTTTTATGGTGAATCTTAAAGTGGTCCCATACAATATTCTGACACTTAAGCCACACAAAATGTCTGAATATCATTGCATTCACAGTTCGAAATTCACGAAATTCAGCGCAGGCAACGGATTCTGGCAAAGGAAGTTTTCTTTCATGGTCTACATAGTCTATTGTTCTTTCTGCTTGTAAGGTCTATAAACCTTTAAACTTCACAACTTTTAAAACTTTAAAACAAGGCTTTGTCAAGCTAACATTTAACTTTTTTGTTTGTCTTGACAAAATCTGCTTTTCTAGTTACAAATTAGTTAAATTAATTTCTTAAAATTTTCATTCATTTTAATTCAAATTGCAGTTGTGCATCCTGCATCCTACCTCAATTGAAATTCATGAATTTGAGGCATTCTTAATTCAATTCAAACCCTGGTATCCAGACCTTACTCTGTAGTGAAATTATAGTTAAGTTCCTCTGTTAACTATAGTTACTTCCTCTTGCACTCACCTCAACTCTGAGGCTGTTGAGAGACAGAGGTCATCTGTGATCTCATGTGCGCGGCTTTAACAAGATGCAGGAAACGCCCACATATCTGCCCCGTAGTCTGCTATCACACTTTATAAAGCCCTAGTGGGAAACTACATCATGCAACTACAATTATGACTCACGGATGGATGATGAATCGCTGTCTGTGTATTTGAAATAAAGCTTCACTGAGTCACTCCATTCACAGGCAACAGGAGACACGTAGTCCGATGGGGCGTTTTTTTCTCAACTACCGTCTGCAAGCGAATTCACTCTTCGCTGCATTCCAGTGCAGCTTCGTTCAAGAATTACTCGAAAAGCATCGTTAAAATATTGAGACGTTTCCTCTTCTCTTATCTTCAGAGTGCCTTGGCATCATTGTTTGAATTCAGCTGATTTCTATGCCCTCCTGTTCTTACAATGGGCATCGTGCCAGGTAAAGGTTGCCATGACTCCCAGCTCCACCCCTTTTCAGCCCCCCAGGAAGGTATTTTTTCGTGGAATGCTCGGCGAAAGGTTTTATTTTAGACAAAAGATGTCTACTCGACATCAGCTGAATGCTTCTGGGCTCGAGCAGCATCATGTGACCCGCTGGTGAAGGTTTTGTGAAGGTGCCAGGACAGAAAGGGAGAAACTTGGAAAGCGATGCTGTGAGAGTTCTTTCTCTTTTTTTTCCTCTCGTCTTTTCCTTGCTGAGAAAATGGCGGACTCCGCAGACTTTCTGATTTAGCTCCCTTTTGTTAATTTTGAATCTCAAAGGTTGTTTAAGGTGGAGTAAAAATGGTGCTCAAACTGTTTCCGAAACTCCAAAAAAAGTCATGATTCTGCGAATGAATGGGCCGCCGGCCCGCCGCCCACTTTGGCATGGCTCGAGTGTACCGTGAGTTGAGGGTTTACATCCAATGAACATCAGCAAGCAGGTGAGGCGGTCAGAGGACAGCAGCTGATTATGAAATGCTCTCTTTTACCACCAGCTTGTGTGATGTCTTTTAAAACCACCGTGTTCTTGTCTAAGCTCACCCTGATCTCGCAGACAGTCACGCATGGCGTTCTCTGGCAGGGATGTGTTTGAACAAGCTGTTTTCTACCAAACTTTTCAATATTTTCAAGCCAGAGTGTTTGTGTAGCCATCTAATCATTCACTGTGATTAAAGTGAAAATATGATGGGTGAAACATTATTTTACGGTTTATTTAGGTACCTTTGTGTTAGATATTTGTCAGATTGTACCATCCTAATATAGTTTCATAATGCTTGTTCCTGGCGTTATTGTATTTAATTTACCAGTGAACAGTTTGTCTTTGTAATCATTCATCAAAATGTAATAATTTGCTCTGCCTCTGAAATAACTTTCCTTTTTTTAGATGACATCATCAAGCCCTCTTATTTTTCATCTCCTCTCCTACAACAACCTGTACTGTAGAAACCACTTTTCAATCAATTCCTGATGGATAAAATAAAGTCCCTCCCTATCTTTTTTCTCAGTAAATATCCTGTTTCACTCAGAGATATGTCATATTATGGAAACAAAATTGGTCAACTGTATTACATTTAATTTACGTTTTCTACACAATGCTGAATTGAATTACTGTATGCATTTGCTATAGACTCTTAACTGTGAAGATGTTTCCTAATGTTATGATTTCTTTCTTTTCACAGCACTAAAATCAGGAGAAGATATGCGGATACACCACCACTACTGAAACTTAACCAGGTCAGTGGATGATGTTTTTGTCTTTCTCCCACTTTCTATATTTACTGTAACTCCATGACAGTGTTTTGTTCATGCAGGGGAATATTGCTGTGGTTTATCTCACCTGATAGCTCATCCACAAAGAGTCGGGAACATGAGTATGACCCGGGATTGGGTTTCATAAGAAGCTTTGACCACTTGTCACAAACCCGTAGATCCGATCTTGTGGCGTTATCGGCAACCCAAGCTCGATTCTGTGGGTCTCTGTCACTGTGGTGAACTCAGCGCACTCTTTGAACTCGCTAAAGCAGTGGTACTCAGATTTTTGCAGGCCACAACATTAAAACATTCGGAAACCCCCAACTACCATAAAACAGCTACCAGGTTTAATAGTACACAAATTACACTTAGTTTATATTTTATTTCTAATAGCCTCACTTTTACCAATCCATAATTTTGTCAGACTGCTGGTTTTTTGGGTCACACTTTAGATTAGGGTACAATTCTCACTATTAACTAACTATAATAAACTCCTAATTACTGCTTATTAGTAGTTAGTAAGGTAGTTGTTAAGTTCAGGTATTGGGTAGGAATTAGTATTAGGGATGTAGAATAAGGTCATGCAGAATAAAGCATTAATATGTGCTCTATAATTACTAATAAACAGCCAATATCCTAGTAATATGCATGCTAATAAGCAACTAGGTAATATTGAGAATTGGACCCTAAACTAAAGTGTTACCTTTTTTATTATTATTTAATTGAAATGAATCAGACTAACTAAAAGTTTTGTGTTATATAGTTTTGTGTTTTGTTTACTAAAATTTTGCGTATGCTTGCATGCTTTACTACATAAGGACAGAAACATCATTAATGTTAAAGGGGTCCTATTATGCTTTTCCACTTTTTCCACTTTAGCTAATGTGTAATGTTGCTGTTAGAGCATAAATAAGATATGCAAAGTTACAAAGTTCAAAGTCCACTCCAAAGGGAGATATTTTATTTAACACAATCCACTTTTCAAGATCTACAACAAATGGCTTGTTTGGACTACAACACAATTTTTCCGGATCTTATAAAGTGTCAATGTTATTCAATTAAATAATCCGCGCCTACGGAATATCCCAAAAAGCTGGACGAGGCCTGGTTGAGCTGCGTTAGAGAAGACATTGTAGTCGTTATGTCACAGAGACACTGTTTTTTCCACTCCATTTCCAAAACTAATTTATTTGACCTTCCTAAGGCTGACGAACTGACACTGTGACGTGAATACACCATCACAGAACTTAGCGTGGTTAAAATGTATTTTAAAAACTGTTCCTGAACATTATAACCCCAATGTTTATCTGTGCGCAGCACATTTTATGGAGAACAGTTTGTTTTCTGTTGTATTTGTAATCTCTCGCTTCTGTAAGACAGTTCACCCCTCCTTATAAAAATTAACCATGGTTTTGTTACCGATCCCTGTTCTGCATGATCCTCTAGTTCGATAACATTGTCAGGGTCTGAATCAGGCTCGAATGAGTTTGAAATTTGTCATTCTTAATATTTATATCTGAGCAGATAAAACTCGCAGTTATGGTTAGGGGCGGGACATTTCCCAAACACTCGCTACGCGGTACCAATCATGACACACTGGGCCAACCAATCACAGCACTTTTCGTATTTCGGAAGGAGGGGCTTCATCGAAACAGGACCTAGACGGTGCGTTCAAGACAGACTGGGGAGAGAGGTGTTGTAACAATGTAAAATATGTAAAAAAAAATATTATTATTTTTTACAATTTTTTTAACAATCAAGCATGAAAACATATTCTAGTACACCCCAAAAACAAAATCCAAAAAAAATACTTCGTAAAAGGACATAATAGAACCCCTTTAACGCTATCAATCCATGTATTGTTTTGGGTTGATTAATCAGTCGATAAATTCAGTGTTGGTGCTTTTTGTCAATTTTACTTGTTTATTTATTTATTTTTTGAATGAGCAAATCATATCATGGACCAGGTTTGAGAACCGCTGCTGTAAATGGATAATATGTTGACAATTTGCAAATACGTCATATCATATAAAACAAAACAAATTAAAAAACAGATGAAGTCCTTTTCTGAAAGGGCAGAAGATGTTTTTTGCTCCCGGAGGTCCAGAGGAACCGCAGTGTGGACGTGTGCATCCAGGCTGAGGTAGTAGGTTGTATGGTTTCGAATGACACCATGGGAGTTAACTGTACAACCTTCTAGCTTTCCCTGGAGTACACTCATTTCATCAAGCAAGACTCCTTCTTTCCACAAAGTGGGAACCTTTAAAGTGGCTTGCATTGGATTAATACAGAATATCTTTGCTTTTTCCAGCTTTAAATACATAAATTTAAGAGATAAATGCAGTAGCACACAGATGATTCAGAATACTGATAATCAAGGTTTCTTGTTCCTCCAGGACTGTCAGTTTCGTTGTCATTTACAGTGTTGTTTGTATCTGCTGTTGGACAGAAGACATGCAGCATATTTTTAATAATATAATACACCATCACTAAAATGACAGCAGGATCCACCACAGAAACCACCCAGTATCCCTTTCAGCTAACAGAGTGTGATGTCAAATTGTCTTGTGTTTTATCATCACTGCAGCATATCAGTCTGTTTTCCCCTGAGACGCTTGTGATGGCTGTTTATAATCAGACTGCATTGGATATTTGGGGAAAAAACAGCAGGGGTTGGTCACAATGGTTGACTAGTGAACTGGTTTATCTATCTTTTTATGTTTTTTTTTATATTTATCTCTGATATTTTTGCAACAGTGTTTTAATTAGTGTGTTGACAGCTGCTGTACTGTAGCTCTTGTACTGAAAAACCCTCTTGGAAAAGTTGCATCTTTCATTCTTTACTACATTTAGACTCATTGATTGTTCAGGCAACATAATAACTAAATCTGAACATGCCAAGAAAGCAGGAAACCTGTATACTTGATTTGAACCACATTTAGAGAACAATAATTGTTTGTTCTTTGGGTTATATATAACATGACATTTTGGCTGTTAGAATGAGACATTCATTTCCCATGATCTGTTCCATGAAGTTTAATTTTGCTCCCTGATTCATTGAGGATTGGAGGGATTTTTAGATGGCCAAGACATAAATAGTGTGTGAAATGGAATATCTAAACTGTAGTGTACAGCACCAGTGTTGTTGGTTTCTGGATTCAGTGGCCTTTCTAATAATCAGCACTGATGTTACTTCCTGTGAGAGTTGGAGAAGTGGTTGATGTGGGGTATGTTTGGAATATTAGCACACTACTTCCTGAATGCGGCACAGTATATAACGTATAATGCATACTGACATACAGACGGTATGCTAACGGTGTTGCCAACTGCCAACTGTCAATGGAAAGTAGCTAAAGCCTGCTAAAAAAGTGGCTAAATGTCGATTGATGACGCAATGCTCCAACTGTTGGCACATTACACCTGTTTTACACCCCATACTGTATTTTAATACAATAGCCGAATGTCCAAAAAAAAACGTTCTCATTTGCAAATTTTCTGTTAGACAATGGAGTATGATATAGTGATAAAATAGTATGATATAGCGACTGGCTATGTTAGCCAGCAGTGCAAAAAGTCACTAGATTTGTCGCTAGTGGCTTTTTTGAAGGAAAATAAAGTCGCTAAAGGGGTCTGAAAAGTCGCTAATCTAACAACAAAGTCGCTAAATTGGAAACACTGTATGCTGCATTATGCACATCATGTTGCATGTTTAATTGAGTGAGTTGCATTCTGTAATGCATTCGGATATTAAGTATTTTTTTTAACCAGTTTTCTTTAAAATCATTACAAAAATTTGTCTATTTTAAAAAATATAATATGTATATACTTTGTTTAAGTTTCATAAATGTATTTAAAAAAATATTTAAAAATCTGATCAAATAATTAGCCAAGAAAGAGATGCTAAAAGTGCAGGAGAAATTAGTTATGGTTCATCCATAACTCTAAAAATGGACGGTCAAGTCAAGCACTTTGCTTTGTGGCATACAGTATTCCACCCCGTAATCTGATGAATTGTTCATTTTGTCAAATCTAGTAGGTCATCTGGTTATTTTATATTGTGTGCAGAATATTTACACACTGTGCACTCTATACGTACTAAATAGAGCAGTATGTTAGTACGCTGTTTCAAACATACACAAAAAATCTTTTTTTAATCGTCTTATAGTCAGGAAATTAGCTAAATTTGCACTCAAATGCACTAAAAAGCCATTGCTATTTCAGAAAAAGTTAATGGGAAGTTGTGTGTGGAGTGATGAATCGCAATGAAACACAAGTTGTATGGTGATGCTCCAGAGTGGTGTCTTCGAAAATCTGCTGAGAAATATGATAATAAATGCATCTCTAGCACAGTGAAGCATGGAAGAAGAGTGTCATTGTGTGGGGAGACTTTTTAGCTGCTGGGATTGGTGGTACTTCACTGTGAAAAGGCATTTAATGATTTTGACTACAGGAGAATATTGCAGAATGGCTTGCTTCCCACAAATGAAAAGTTGTTATTTAAAGAGAAATGATCAGATGTTATTTTTCAACAAGACCAAATTGCAAAGACAACCAAAAGTGGCTTGAGTCATCGGGCTCATGTTTTTGCCTTGGAGTCCAAATTTGAACCCATATAGTGAATATTTGGTCTCATATTAAACTCAAACGAACTGGAAACTCATATGTATCCATTTGAAAATGCAGAATACCTTGTTTGGGAATGTTCACAAGCTAAAATAAGTGCCTTTAAATTAATTGTTGAGAATCTGGAAGCAGACATTCCTTTGGCATTCAAAACTCAAGAAAAGGTTTTCTTGTGAAGTGTGCTTCCAAAATTTGGGTTTAAAAGCTTTTGTTCTCATTTTTCAGTGGTGTTTCGAAGCTATGCAGTGTACAGCCTCATATGTCTGTCCTGCGTCTTGTGTTGGTGGGTCTCCAGCGTGAACGCCTGCAGTCTGTGAGGCCCAGTGTTCATGAAGTATTTTAGTCTGGCCTGAAAGCCCCTGTAAGCACACATAGGCCCCACAGCAATGCAGCCAACATGGTGAAAGGGATTTAACTGCTATCAATTAAGCACAGACAAATGAGCAGTGAAATAAACGAGGATTCAATGGGCAAGCGTAAGAGTCTCCGTCATTGATTCCCCTCTCACACGACGACAGGGTTGGAACGAGCTTAGCGTGGCCCCTTTAAAGCTTGAAAAGACGCTGCTCCTCTACCCACGGCATAAGTCCACTTCACCCCCCTTTAGCCGGGTGTCAGCTGTCTTTCTCTGTCAGCCAAACCTTCATGCAGCTTACATCTGAATTCTGTTTAGGCTTTTAGGATTTAATTGATAGAAAACAGCAGTTGAAACTCTTAAAGGGATAGTTCACACAAAGATCGATCAAAACTCACTTTTAAATATAACAAAAGTCAGTGAGGACAGAGACTGTCAAGGTTGAAAACAAATGCAAAAAGAATGATAAAAGTAGTCCATATGACACTTGCGGTATATTCCACATCATCTTACATCATATGATATGCTTTATGTGAAGAAATTGAAGTTGTTATTCACTAATAATGTTCCCTTCCAGTGAACTGTTAACTGCTGTGACTGGATCAACAGTGAGTTGAATTCGGGAATGAATCATTCAGACCACTTCTGTGAACAAGATCAACTGATTCGTTGAAAAATTTGACTCAAAAGAATGATTCATTCATGTATAGGGGTGGGACAAAATATCTATAGAGCAATATTTCGTTCTCCTTCTCCGTGCGATACGAGAATCGATACTCTGGTACCAAATATCGATATTTTAATTAATAAAATAAGGCGCTCTAAATAGGATTTCCTGCTCCCAGCTTAGCTACTCCATGGCTCCTCGAGGTGGCGCTCAGGACATGAATGAAGGAAGCGTGAACATAAGTTAACTAGCCTAAGAAAAAGAGGTTTTTAACGGGATGACAGACAGCAGTGTGAGTAAAATAATAGATGCCACAGCCACGTTTAAGTCCAAACTCTGGAAAACTCTGCACTTAACCTTTTCATGGGCATTTTGTTTTCATAGTTCGACAGATATCGTGATGTATCATTATAGGATTGTCTAGCAATATATTGATTATCGCAGAATTGCTGTATCGTGATATTATCGCTATACCGTGAGCCATGTATTGTGTATCGTATCGTGAGGTACCCTGTGATTCTATTTCATGTATCAAACGTCACTACTTGAATTTGCCATGATCTAAGACGCATGTCAGGATTTTCAATGATAAACAACTTCAGCTTTGGTCTGTTGTTCACACAAAGCTATCACATGACTTCAGAACACTTGGATTATAATGTGTGAGTTATATGAAGCACTTATTTGGTCCTTTATTATGCTTTTTTTGTGTCATTTTGGAGCTTGACAGCCTCGGTCCTCATTTATTTTTTACATTAAATTCAAAAGAGTGTCCTGGATGATCTTCAGAAATTCATATTTCGTGTTCCACAGATGAAAGATAGTCATTCGAGATTGGATCGACATGAGGGTGAGTAAATCATTTTCATTTTTGGGTGAGCTTTGGGTACATTGAATTGAAGGGAAAGCCCGTTGTTTTGTTTTCCATATTTTCCTGTTTAAACTGACAGAGGGAGTCGAGCTGCTTTTATTTTAGGAGGGATTTTTCCGCCTTCACCTCTGCTCTCGGATGACTCTTCCAGATGTAGCGTCGCGAACCCGGCTTGAAATTCTGTTGGTTCAGCAAAACCAAGTCCAGCTGGCAGCCGAGTCGAGCTGCAACTCGTTGGTTACAGCTGTGCTTAGATTTATGCGATGGCTGAACAAATAAATTAATGGATTTGATCTGGAGAAAGTTGAAGCTTTTGTTTCAGTGAGGCGTGGGTCCACAGAAAGGCAGAGAACACTAGTGTCCTGAAGGGTTTTCTCAGTCAATTCAACCGTTGAACTGTTGTTTCGACATTGTCATTTGAGGTTTCGAGAAATCGCATTAAGAAGACTTTTTGCTTTTGTTTATGTGCACAATCGTGCACCAATTATGCTATTATAAGATTGTGATTGTTTTAAAAATGTTCTTGCTTGTAAATGATTTGACCAGCACACCTGTTATCACTATTTAGCTCTATATGTACAGACATTTATTGCCATTCTGTCGGCTTATTCAATGTGCACATATGTTTACATTTTGGTTTGAAGACAAACTAATCATTTCTTGTGTAAACATGATTTTCTTGCGTTGTTGGGTTGCTATAATGAGTACAGTTTACATCATTATCAGCAAACACATTTATCATAAAACGTTTTGCTTAAAGCTTAAATCACTTCTGAAGTAAATAAATGTGTAAGAAATTAACTGCTTTGTGTGCAAAAAATGCATTGCAATATGTAGTTTACAGATTGCCTTAAAAACATGAAATGGCATGCAATCCATTTAACTTGCGTAATATTCAGCGGGAAATTATGTAGAGCAGGACTTAATTTTATTAACCAATTGGATTTTATTCATTTCATAACCTGTTAGACTATGTTATTATGGGTTAGTATTAATTTCCTAGCCTATGTGGCCTTGGTTACGTCAGCAGGACAGGAAAGTCCAAGTGTAATAAATTTTGATTAAAGATTTTGATTCAACACACTTTTCTGTAAAGTCCAAAAAATAATGCACTGATGAACAACGAAAATAAATTGGGTTATGTTGTCTTTAAATTCATCGTTGTGCCGTTATCTAAGACGGCATGTCTTTTGTCTTCCAATTCTGTCTGATTCTTCCAGACGTGTGACCAAACCCTGCTCATTGATTTTGATTAGAAGGTCCGTGATTGGCCGTCTACCCTTTTGCCCCCTGTACACGAGAGCAGAGTACTGATGAACATGACCTACTGGTCCCAGACCGCTGTCGACCTTAACAGGGCCACAGCTGCATCAGGAGCAGCCAGACGTTACTGTGGTGATGAGGTGCTGAGATTTATGACAGATGAATAAGAGTAATCTAAGCGTAGCAGACAGAGGTGCTATTGATCTGTCTGGAGTCAGGGCAGCGCTGCTGCTGATGACACTTTTTCCAGTCAATACGCATTTGACCTCTGACCCAGCATGAGAGATCAATGAGTTTGATTCCGATGGGCGGGGCCTTTGCGCTGGGCTGTTAGCCAGTCAGACGAGATGTTATAGCGGTTAAAGACCTGTGTTCATCAGACATGAATGCTGTGTGTGTGTCTGTGCACTAAGATGTTCTCTGTTAGGGTCTTCTGGGTTTTCATGGTTGAAAGATGTTGGGTAAAACTTAACCCTACTGAAATTTTCAGGATTTTTGAGTTTATCATCATCACATGATACATAGACTTGAGGTGATGGCATCAAGAGTTACATTTAGTCATTTAGCAGACGCTTTTATCCAAAGTGACTTACAACTGAGGACTAAACCAAGGGAGTCATCGTGAAGAGGCAAACACAACGCAAGAAGTGCTCAAAATACAAAGTTCAGACAATGCTCAGAGTAGCATAAGCCAGACAAGGGAGGTTTTAAAGGAAAAGGAATTTTTTTTTTTTTTTTTTTTTTTGTTAAGTGCTCACGGAAGAGATGAGCTTTCAGTTGTTTTTTGAATGTTATCAGGGATTCCGCATTCCGGATGAGGGTGGGGAGATCATTCCACCAGCATGGAACGTGAATGACTGAGGTAGCATCGCTATTTGAACCCCTAACACTAAGTATTACAGTTCAACATGTATAGCTCATCCCACATTGTTTGTGCTACAGGTATGAATGACATCTTAAATTGTGGCATTTTGAGGAGAGGCATGCTGTTTCCTTTTTCAAAGCAATCAGACGTACAATTTTCAACAGCCGGACAATAAACTGGGTGAAAAAATTCCATAGATGTACATCGAAGAAGGGACCGATCCATATAGATTTCAGGTTGCCGTTTGTGACTTGAGATAGTAAGCAACCACCCAAAACACCTTAGCTACACCCTAGCAACCACCCAAAACGCCTTAGCAATACCCTAGCAGCCATCCAAAACATTTCAGCTAACACCTCATTAACGCCCTATCAACCACTTAAAACATCTTAGAACAGGGATGGACAAGGTCGGTCCTGGAGGGCCACTGTCCTACAGAGTTTAGCTCCAACCCTGAAAAAAATCACCTGCCTGTAACTTTCCAGTAATCCTGAAGACCTTGATTAGCTTGTTCAGGTGTGTTTGATTAGGGTTGAAGCTAAACTCTGTAGGACAGTGGCCCTCCAGGACCGAAGTTGCCCATCCCTGCCTTAGAAGCACCCTAGCAACTACCCCCCCCCCCCCCCCGAAAATATGAGAAATAAGAGATTTCTTCTATAAGTGTGTCTGAAGGCTTGTAAAGTCAGAGCTTAATTAGAGACGGATCTCAAACTTAATATGTGCTTCTTTGTGTAGTGGTTTTGGTTTATGGTGTTTTTGCTTCTGTCTAGCATTCTTTGTGCCTTTTACATTTGTGTATGTGCTGTCTGGTACTGTGTGGTGACAGCACTCTGCTGATGGTGTGTGTGTGTGTGTGTGTTGATTGATCACCATCATTCCCTTTCGGTCCCTGCTGATCCCACCAACCTTCCTCACACACACTCACAAATGCTCACAAATGCACTCTACAGCGTGATAGACTTAAATCGACAAACCTGTGTTCAGATGCAGCCCAAGATGGCGTTAGTTTAAAACACTGAATCTATGTGGATTTGTGAGCTCTCACGCTTTGTGTGTGTGTGTGTGTGTGTGTGCTGTTCGGAGCTCTGCATTGCAGTAGAACAGACGTGGCGAGTTTGTGCATTAAGCTCGTAATCAATGGTGTATGTGGTGGGCAGTCGGCGCCCAGCACCCCTCTATGATGGGGTCACGACTCTCACACACCCCCAGTGCAAGCAGAGGGGTCAGAGGTCCTTCAGGGCCACTGCAAGACAGATAAAGATGCGTCTGGTGCTCAGAAAGCCACACAGGGAGTGCACGTTGTCATTTTTAATTTTCGTTTAATACTTACAGCAGTGCATATGATTTCATCACTAATGCATGTTATTTATGAAATAATTGTACATGTATGCCTGTGTACATTAGACCTGATTCTTGAAATACAATGTGTACGGCATTCCAATTTACTGAGAATGAACTAATAAACTGAATGTCAAATTGTGCGAAAAAAAAAAATTTCTACAAACCATTTATGCAGAAATTTGTTCTGCTCAACTCATGAGACCCATTATATTGATTCAAATGGAGACTTTCAGTCAGTTGCATGATTATGTTTGTACATTGTTTGTTTATATTGCTTTTTTGAGTTCACCATGTTTTGTTCCAGTTGACGTTGTTTTTCATTGTTTGTTTCATTCCTTATTTTGTTTACATTTACATAATTTTTTATGTTTCGTCTCCTTGTTTTGTTTAAATTGCCAATATTTTCACTATTTTGTTGTTTCATCTTCTCATTTTGTTTAAATTGCCATTGTTTTCATTATTTCGTTTTTTCACCTCCTTGTTTTGTTTAAATTGCTATTAAGTATTTGATTTTTGATGCTTTTTTTTTGCTTTTTTTTGTCATTGTAAGCCTTTGAATATCTCTCTTTTTTTAAAGATGTATTGCTTGCTTATCCTTAGATTTCTAATGATATTATCATTTTTGTGACAACAAATCGTGGCGGTCAAACACTTTTCTGCAGCTTTGGTGGTGGAGTGGTGGATGACCCTTCATAGTCAGTTGTGGAAATGTTGTCACAATATTGTGACAGACAGATTGTCGTGTGGCTGCACAGAGCGCTGTGGAGAGCGAGGCGCCATTTCTGGCTGCTGGCTGGCTGCGTTTTTTCGAGCCTTCGGAGAAAGTGAGGGATTGATCAGTGCAGAGGGGAAGCGGAGCTGAGATGAAGAGAGGGAGGGAGGGAGGGAGAGAGACGGAGGGGAGGGCGAGTTGGGGGGGGGAGCGCTCTCGCTGCAGAATCTGCCGCTCGCTGGCACTCAGTCACACAGAGAGAGCGAGAGCGGGTCTCATAGACGGCCCAGGTACAGGTACAGAGACGCCCGGGACAGGTGTCCGGACCGGAGGAGGATGAGCGGGTGAGTGTGTGTCGCTAGCGTAAGGTGTGTATCAGACTGACGAGGAGGGTGACAGTGGCAAGAAGATGTGCAATGGTCCTGATGAAGATATGAGGGTGTTCTCACGAGTGTCTACTTTTGGTCACATCTCACTGCCTGACGAAGTCCAGGATGTTTCGCTTGTCCTCTTTTTCTCTCACTCTCTTTTTTTCCCTTGATGATGACAAAGCTGACACAGGTTTGAAGGTAGACATTTTGTGTGTGTGTGTGTGTGTGTGTGTGCGTGTGTGTGTGTGTGTTTGAGGCACGTGGCGGCTGCTCTCATTTCCGGGAGTGTCCACACCGTCTCGTCCCCAAGGATGAACGATGCTGGTTATTTGGTGGGGTGGGGGAGTCTTCAAGGTGTGTGTGTGTGTGTGTGCATTAGATGTGCGTTTGCAGTGTAAATCACATGTATGTTTTGGCTGCCATGTGCACTATTGGATTTGCTTGCGGTCAGTGTTGTGAGGTTGCATGATCTCGTCTGCGCTCACAAAGTCACAAAAAAGACAACTTGATGCAAAAGCCGCCAGGAACAATGTCAGGCGATGCGTGTCTGGGTGGGTAGCGGGTGGTCATACGGGGAGGTGTGGAACATACCGTTTTTGTTCATTTTGCCCCAATGCCGGTTTACCGGCTCTGATTGTGGCTGATCAATTGCCGCTACATATTTTTCAGTGTAATGGAGTCAGTGGCGGGAGATGAGACGCAGACAGACCGACACACACGCACGCACGCACGCACACATACAGACGTTTATATCTGAAGCTGCAGTCAGAGGCCAGCGGTTCTGCTCACCAGAGATCCTGAGGATGAGAAACACAGGACAAAGAGAAAGACTGACCATCTGACTGGAGGCTTTTCTCGACCAACAAAGGCTTTGCCTGCCCGCTCGATGGACAGCTTTAAACCCGACCGCTCGTCCTGGTTTCCTCTTACCTGATGATTTTTTGTCTGTCTGCTTTTGTGTGCATGGCGTTTGGTGCATGATATACCTATGTGTTGCATGTCTGTGACTCTTAACTCTGAGAGAACTGCAATGAAGGCAGCAAAGGCACATTTTATTTTCATAGGCCGAACCATTATTAACAGAATAATATTCGTTACGCCGGACTAAAGAGGACGTGAGGGTGCGATATATACATGTATGTGTATGTGTATGACTAACCTGTGCGGACACCCCTGCACTCCTCCTGGTCCCTGAGACCCTAACTTGTGAGCTTTGTGTGCTAAAAATCACAGGTTAAGCTCTTGGGACCTGGGCAGAGGGCAAAAGCACTCGATCTCCTGGACGTGTCCCGACAGAGATGGACGTGGGATGGATGTCTGTGAGAGATAAGAAAGCGAAACGGTGGAAGACGCCAGAGGATGCAGCACTGGCATGTCTGAAAGACTGAATGTTCAATATGTTCACATGCCTATGATGATGATGATGATGGTTTCTTCTTATTTTTAAATAAAACTCGATCTTGTACGTCTGCTGAGATGTTTTTTCTTTGGGGTGAGGGGTGCAGGAGAGGGTCGTCGTGCTAATCGCTCCGTCTGGCTGTCTGGTCGCCGCTGCAGTTCATCTATAACCGACCTTTATCACATCGGCAGCAAGAGGAAGGGCCGGGATTCAGTTATTCCTTCCCTGCGATCGAATATTCTGATTCATTTTTTTAAATATCTTGATTTCAGGGATATTGGAAACAACAAAGATTTTCTTTTTAATGAACGTAAAATGTACAACCATTTTAACGGTGACGCCCTTCATAGAAGATCTCAGCACCTGCACTAACGTCTGCTTGGCTTTATCCTCATGTATCCACCAGATGTAATGTCATTTTTTTTGTTTAATCCAATAATGTGAGATATGTCTGATGCATAGCCAAACAAGTCTGTGCAAAAAAACAAACGACATATTGAACCAACATATGCTGACACCTTCATTTACACAGAAACCATTTCTATGAATAGACTTTATTACCTAGTGAAGCCCAGACTTTGTGTTAGCAGAACATGAGGCTTGCAGATTATTGCATCCGTAAGTAAGGCACGCACAGGCGTCCATGTTTATATGGATCTCAATGTGTCATAATGTTGTTTTTGAGCAGAAATGACATTGAACTGCAGACGGATGGTAGTTTTAAGAGGTCCAGTTGGGACGGAGCTGTGGGCTCCTTCCTGTTTTAAAGATGTGAACTCATTAAGTCTTACGCCTGGCTTTGTTATTTGTCTCCCTGGAGTGTTTAACTTTTGAAAACCTAATTTTGCTAAATTACCCACATTAGAATTGTAGTTTCAAAACAATTGATTTCTCCCTATTGCTCTCTCTCTCTCTCTCTCTCTCTCTAATTATATTTTTCCCCTGCTTGGTTTTGCTCTGAACAATGGCGGATGCCAACTAATCAGGCTGGGTCTGTGCCACAAAGCTCCCAGCAACAGCTGAAGCTCTGCCATGCTCTGTGCATACCAAGCAGTCAGCCACGACCGGCGAGCGCCAGCCTGGTGCCCAACGCGGGGTCAGACAGTTTTATTAGGATCCGTCTGACACTCGGCACAGGCTGGCAGTGCCAATGCACAGATAAAATCTTGTGTGCTGCTTACACTATTCATCTGAGCTAGCACATAAATTCTCCCTCGTCCCACACGCTCTCACACACACACATGGAGCATTTCATCAGCTAGATGAGAAAAGGAACAAAGACTTGGATCAAGCCAGGAATGAAGATTTTGTTATTTAATAAACGGCCCGACTTCTGAATGGTCCAGCAAGCATCGGGGTCTGATGTCTCAGCCTCCAGACTGATCTCATGAAATGGCGTTCAATTCGTATTTTCATTTTTGGCGTGCTATCAACACGCATAATCGCTTTTCAGCGGGTTTATTAACGCCTTTGACTAAACGTTATATTACTGTATTATGTATATATAAATATATGACCTACCCCAACCCCGTCCCTAAACCTACCCGTCACTGGGGTTAATACCATTTATGAGTCTTCCCCTACCATCCTAGGAAAAGAAATATCGCTCCACAGATGTAGATCTAGATTTTGCTTCGTTTCGCTCGGACATTTAACGGCGTGTACATACACGCGGAATCACTCGGACATTTAATGGCGTAGACATACACGCAAAAGATTTCGGCGTGGACATACACGCGGATAGCAGCTCAAAATGCGTGTAGATAACACGCCACTTGACTTGAAAGTGGCGTGTATGTTTACGCAAAGTCATGATGTCATGTTGCAGCCTCACTGATGTGCTTTCAAATTTACGTTTTTGACTCACAGCACATCGAGCTGTTTCATTTGTGTGTATCAGAGCAAAAAAAAAATTGTTCGTTTTCTGCCTGATAAGTCTGACCAGCATTTTCAGACAGACACAGACTTCCAGAAAGAGACAGAATAATAAATGAATCAATGTGAAATAGTTTAAGATCAATTTCATTATAATTTCCCCATATTATTTGTCTAAATTGCCTGGATGTCAGGTTTGCAACAAATAAAACAGATGGACTGATAAAAGTTATATTTTTCTTTTTTTAAGAGCATACAGTATATCTGGACAATACAGAAATGTACTGAAATTATGTTTAATGTTTAATGTACTTTATATATCAAGTGTGTATTAACCTGTTAAAACCCAACGCCCCCGGTACCGGGGGCAACATCTTGTTATGATGTTCGTACGTTATTTTTAAAAGCTTCCATATAAGGTATCACCCAATACATGGTCTCATTTGAAAGCTTAGAATCTAGTCTTTACAAAGAATACCATCACTTTCGTTTTTATGATACATATCAAATGAAATATTAGCTTAAAAGTTGTTGAAACCGAAGTGCCCCGCAGCGGGACACCCCCCCTCCGCGAAAAAAAATTCATAATCATATTACTAAGCAACCACTGAATGGAACAACACAAAATAGGTATCATTTTAAAGCTTAGAATCTCAGCTTTTTAATGCATATAATCACTTTGATTTTCTCTGAACGAGAGCTGACTAGTCCCTCTAACTCTGATGCCCCCGCCCGCGGGGGCAACCTGGCTGCGAAAATATACATTATCATATTTTTTCAAAAATAATGCCTCGATTAACACAAAATTGGTGTCATTTGAAAAATTAGAGTCTGAACTTTGCAGTGAATGTAGCCAATTTGATAAACTCCTAAGTAGTGCTGAGTTATTCGCTGATAAATAGGAGGGGGAAAAAATCATACTTCATACTTCATACTGCAAAATGTTAAAAACATCATACAGCTCAGATAGTCCTGTGCCATATGCTCCGAATGTGGAAAATGACACATCATTATTTACAGCAGATGCTTACGATAAAAATGAATCCAAACTCAACATAATCCATCACTCAGAACTAAAGATATTCCTCATGGAGTTCTAACACATTTCTAACACAAAAAAAATCCAGACGCACATGGCTAAGCAAGGTAGCTTAGACTTGGCCTTTTTACTCGTATCTTCATGTAACATACATCAATCATGAAATATTACACATCGATATTTACAGCAGGAGCTCACGATTACAAAGAGCCCAAACTCAATATATTCCATCAATCAGATCTAAAGATATTCCTCATGGCGTTCTAACACAAATAAATACCAGAGACGCAGCTAGACAAGTATATACTCAATGCACTAGCGTTTGGTTTTCGCGTATAACTTCATGAAGCATGCCTAGATCGTAGAAAATTGCATATATTTATTTTCAGCAGACTCTCACGATTAAAAAGAGCCCAAACACAACATAATCCATCACTTAGATCTAAAGATATTCCTAATGGAGTTGTGACACGCGAACCTCCACATGCGCGCATAGAGCCTAGTATGTAGATAGAGCATTGATGTCGCGTTTTTTAACTCAACGAATCATGCAGAAATTGTGGGAAATGGCACATCATTATTTACAGTAGATTTTAAAGAATATAAAGAGCCCAAACTCACCATAATTCATCACTCAGATCTAAAGATATTCCTCGTGGACTTCTAAAACGAAGTTGCACTATGCGCACCCATGAAGTAGCAGTAGCAGCGATGCTATGCTATTTTGATGTGACGTTGCAGCTCATAACTCCACGAAACATGCATGGATTGTGAAAAATTGAAAACCTTTATTGACAGCAGATTCTCACGATTACAAAGAGCCCAAACACAATATAATCCATCGCGTTGATCACGAGATATTCCTCATGAAGTGATGAATACTTGGCTAAAAAGTCTCTTGTCTTTCCGGGGTGCAATGTGTTTTCCAATGTTCCCGGAGCCATCCGTGCTCGTTCTCAAACGTGGAATAACACAAAATAGGTATCATTTTAAAGCTTAGAATCTCAGCTTTTTAATGCATATAATCACTTTGATTTTCTCTGAACGAGAGCTGACTAGTCCCTCTAACTCTGATGCCCCCGCCCGCGGGGGCAACCTGGCTGCGAAAATATACATTATCATATTTTTTTCAAAAATAATGCCTCGATTAACACAAAATTGGTGTCATTTGAAAAATTAGAGTCTGAACTTTGCAGTGAATGTAGCCAATTTGATAAACTCCTAAGTAGTGCTGAGTTATTTGCTGATAAATAAATAAATAAAAATTTCATAATTTATAAAATACTTTTTTTACTATGTCAAAAACATCATACAGCTCATGAAACATTCACAGATCGTTGAAAATGGCAATTAATTTTTTACAGCATATTATTACAATTAAAATGAGCCCAAAATTAACATAATATATTGCTTTTATGATAAGAAATTCTTCATGGAGAACCAATTTTAAAAATGCCCATTAGGGGGCGTCAAGGGCTGAACAAAAATGCTATATTGGTTCCAAATGCTGTAACTTTTGATTACTTCATCCAATGACCACAAAATTTGATCCAGCTGCAGGTCACATGTAGAGGTACTTTACCAAAAAAGAATTTTCCTTCTACCTGTTTTCCTTCCTGAGTTATTCCATGACAAATAAGAAAGATATGCAAAATCATAATAAAAATTATATATATATTCTGTCTTTTATCAGCAGTTTCTCAGCAGGAGAATGTCCAAATGTAATGTAATTTATATTTTTTAAAAATTTGAAAAGTGTTCTTTTAAACGATACCTACCTTTTGACTCTCCTTACTATAGTTTTGAAGTTATGAGTCTTTACTTTTGTGTGTGTCACTCAGAAAAAAACCCTCTAAAAACTCTAAAAAGTCCCTCAGTGCTTAACAGGTTAAAGGAATTTACACAGAGAAACATTGATCACTAGTAAATTCGAAACATTCAGAAATATAAAACATATTCTGATATAGAATAATTGTTGTCATAGTCCGCAAGAAAGATTCCAGTGATAAATTTTAGGAGATAAAGACTGGTCACTGAGGAATTAAAAGAGCCTGCTGACGGTGTGTCGCTAACTGTGTGCGGTTTAAATAAATGTAACATTTGTCTGGGATAAAGGTACTGAAAGTAGATTAGGCACTGAGAGCTCAGGCGGGAGAAACTGCAGGAGCCGGGTGAATTTACAGGATTACAGGAAGCTTTCTTCCATCGGTTGTCAGGGATTGTTGTTGTGCATGTTATCAGCTCAGGTCAGAGGAAACAGTGGGCCCTTCTCACTGCAGGTACAAATTACAGGTGTACACACACACACACACACACACACACACACACAAAGAGTCATACATCCAGACACAGAAAGAATGAAACATATCAGAGCAAATGCCACAGAATTCACTTATTCATAAATGACCATAATGGTGTCTATACTATTGATCTTTTTTTAAGCAGTTGAATTTAAAACAGCACAATTAGTATAGAGTTATAATATTGGACATCATCTCAGACATTAGCCATAACTTAAAAATGATTTGATAAAACTGATAGTTCTGAGTTTCAATTCTAATTGACATTTGAAGCCAGGGTAAAATGCATCAATGCTTCAATGCATATTACTTCCCGTAATTCAGATTATTGTTAATAAATTTTACTGTGTTGAACATTGGCGTCTTTCATCATTGTTTGTTGTCACCATTTTATTAAAGCAATAAGCCATCGGAGGTCGTTCATAAGTCAGTTTTTAGTTCACCCACTGTATCACACACCTTTCATTGCCTTTACCTTTAATGGGCTGTTGTTATGGACCTAAAATTATATTATGTAGTGTACATTTGTGTTGTTTTAATGGTTAAACCAGCTTCTGCACTTAAAAAGAGCTCAATGTGATGGGGATGGAATCTCAAAATGCTGTTTTAAGAGTTAAGGCCTGTTTACACAGAGAACTATAACGATAACTATATTAGCGTCCACACCAGTGCACAATGTAGTTCTGTTTATTCTAAGCACGCACTGCAGTTTTGTTGTCTGCATCTTTAAAGGCAGGGTAGGCAATTTTCGGCGCAGCTAACAGTAGCAAGTTAGCTTTAAAATCACACCCTTCCTTCAGAGCGTCTCCAAAGCCACGGTTTCTTCAAAATGCATATACGCACACAGCAGAGTCTGCAAAGCGTCTCAAGAGACGGCGTTAAATTATTTCATGTCTCAAACCACATAATATTACAATAATAATGACAGTAAACCACTAAAAGAGCACTGACCTGTACCAACCTGACTGCTGCAGATTCATTTCCGCGTTGATAGTGTTGCCATTAAGAACATATATTCAAGTCACAAACCGCTCTGAGTATAGCGTCATGGGTTTCCATCTCTTCCAAGTTACAGTAGTTATGTCGTGAACGCAGCATAAGCTCATTGTTTTGGTTCAGGAGGGACTGTAAAACGGGGCTGCTGTTTGGGTTGTGGTGCTCGGTGACTGACGTCTGTCTAACTCTGCATAGCATGAAACGCGCTGATGACGTGTGATGTCTGCGCGAGCAAGTGCATGGAGGAATGACAATACATATGTTGACAGACAGGTAGGACCGAACGCAATGATTGGACGAACATTTTATGGTCGTCCCAGGCTAGAAGTGCTGAGAGACCCAGAGGCTCTTTTATATCTAAAAAAAAAAAACACTTTATCATTTTCACCAATCTTATGAAAATTGATTTTAAACATGCATTAAACATCAAATTGGTATACCCCAGGTATAAAACAACTAAATGCATTTTCACTCACAGAAGAGGTACAACTGATTGTGTTTTTGTGAGGTTCAAATTGAGCCCAAACAGAAACAGTGTCCCTATAGTGCATAACAGTCACATTTCTAACAAAAAAAAAGTCTACTTAGTGATTCAAGGGTTAAAGCTTCAATAATATCTGTCTGCTGGGGTTTGATTAGGTCGGACAGAGTGATTACAAAAATTTGAAGGGAAAATAAGAAGTAATTTTGAAAATGTCATTATTTTCATACATCTCTGGGACCCCAAACATAAAGAAAGTAAATCAATCTCAGCAGAGAATAATGGCCTGTAATTGGCCTGCATCAGTCTAGAGGACGTATCTCCACACGGCCCGTCACTCATGAAGACTACCCTCCCCGAATCATCCTGCCCCGTGTACCCTGTGACCGCCTGCCTTTCTCTGTGATGTCTGCAGCACTGCTGTGGAGGCGTTGCCAAGGAAACGCAGTATCTGGCTGGCAGCGTGCTGGAATTATTGAACCACAACTGGCTTTTTGCTTTAGAGGATAATTAGCTTCTGTCTCACAGGTTTCTCTCAGCCGATGGGACTCCAGTGGAACCTGGGGCTGCTTCGAGCGTCTTCCTCCCGTCAGAGCTTTTAACCCGTCGGATGGTGGTTAGCGATGGCCGCAGGTGCTCCCTTTACCTGCACGAAAAGCTGTGTGAGCACTCCAGCAATCCTCACACACACACACAACCCAGACATATTTTTGTTCTTCAACACACAGTGAGCTCTGGCAGAGATATAAACCTGTCAGTAACCTGAAATTAACTCTCTTTCTCTGTCTCCCTCACACACAAAAAAACAAGTTAAATGAGTGTCCAAAATAATACCTAAGGTTTATTTGATGTTGTTTTTGTATCAATTGATTGATTGATTGAATTAATGGTTTTAATTGCTGCATTTTTTCTCTTTTTTAGGTGTAGAATATGTTATTTTCAGTTTGCAGGTAAATCACAATAATTGCAGGTATTATTATATATATGCTTACTAATCACTAAGATATGCCATACAACAATTTCATAATTTCAAAACACAATCGCAGCATTGAAAAATAAATATCAGTATATTTTCCTTGTTTTTCAGTTTAAAAAAATCTAAACAAGATAAATGTATTTGAAAAGCACCAAAGAGGGACTATATATATATATATATATATAGTTTTATAATATTATATATATATAATATTAATATATCTTGTTTTAAGGATGTCTTAATATTTTTATTGGAAAACAAGACACACACACACAGTGTGTCTTCCCGAAGGGTTCCAAATCTCAAACCCTTTTCCCAACTTGTGTATTGCAGAAATAAAGAAGTGTGTGTGTATGTGTGTGCAAGTTTGCAGTGGTAGTTTCAGCAGGTGAGTTTGACAGACAAATACACTCCTGCATTAGAGGTGGACAAGAGAAGACGGATCCTTTGACATTCTGCTTTGCACACACACTCAAACCACAAACACCCAATAGTCTTGTATGTCCTCTTGGATATTTGTATTTTCAAATGCTGTAGATGTTTAAGACTTTCTAATAAATTCTGTTTATATTACTGTATTAATTCTTGCCTCATTTTTGGTGTCCCTCTCTTCTTCTGGTATAAATGACTTATTTAAACTCACTAATATATGAAATCATTACCCTAACACACTTTTATATTCTCCCTCCATATGTATAAGTGCAATATTTTCAAGAATGAAGTAAACAATCACAATGGCAGGTGGCCGTGGTTCTTCTTTTGTGTGTTACACGTTTAAGGTTAGCAGCAGCAGCATCACAACATTAGTTACATGTGTGAATGTGTGTGCGCACAGCCTTGCTGGCTTTGAGAAGTGTGTGTGTGTGGTGTGTGTGTCTTTATAGAGCGACCGGCCAGGCTGCAGATATCATCCATCTCCTTGTCACAAAGCGCCGGGGTTGCTGGGTAGGCAGCAGACAGGCGCTCGGCGCTGAGGATGGGAGCTGAATCCTAATTCCGTCGCTCCTCTCCCCCGCCTCCCACGACGGAAAATCGTTAACCTCAGGATTGGAGAACAAAGCAGAGAGCTTTAGCCAGCTAGCTGCTGTTAACGCAAAACATCCCAACACAAGTCTCAAAGAGACACGCTGAAATCATGTAGAGTGTGTTCAGATTTACACCTTCTGTGGTTTTTGTAGAGTATCTCTGTTCCAAAACCTATGAGCTTCCCTTCAAGCATTATAAGTAACTGATTTGGAACATTTATGAGCATCTCACATATTACTTTAGAGACTCGATTCGGTGTTGATTTCAATTAGTTTGCTGCTAAAATAATAGTGTGCTACTCTAAGAAGTATAAAAATACATGGCAAACAAAAATATAGATTCGACTCCCAATTGATTTCAATATTGTCGTTAGCATGTTGCTAAGCTAGCAGTCTTACCCTAATAAAATTTTAAAAACACTGAAAAAATTCCCACTGAGATTGTTGCAGTACATGGCCGGGTTGCCTTCTCTGTGAAGGATTCATACGATGCTATAATTTGGCTATAATGAGGTATCATATAGAAAAGAGTAATATTGTGAAACAGTGTCAGTCCCGTTTTTCAGCGGCACTGGGTCCGTAAGTATTTTTTCTATTCATTTTTCCCATAGGGATATAAAAAAAGACTTTGTTAAAGAGTTATAAGCCATTAACCAAGCTATTCAGCTACGAGGTGAATCACAACACTACAAACTTATATTCGAAAATCGGACAAAAAGACAAAGGTACAAGACTTTAGAGAGGGAAATAACTACTGACCCATGAAGCATTGCGAACAGCATAAGCGAATTAAAAACAATGAAGAAATATAAAACTACTCGTTTACAAATGTTGATTATACATATATATTAGCTTTATTACAAAATATGCATATGTATACAAACATTTAAGTATTTTGAGAGCGTCATGGGAGTGGGCGGAGCTAAAGAGCTGTTTTGGCAGGTGAGCCTTTTTTCGGATCACTGATTGGTGTCATTTTCTGGTAAGCATTATGGGTAATGTAGTTTTTCACCACGACTTTTTTTGTTAAACACAATTATTTTAAAAATGAGATGAAATAATACGGGTTGAGGTCTTCAGCAGAAGCAAATACCGTGGAGTAACAACCTCGTAGCTCACAGTAGGTCTGTTTTTAAAGGTTTATAAATTATCGTTCACAATCAATTTCCCTATGGAGAAAATGAATGGAGTTTTTACTTCCTGAACCAAGCTGTTGCACTCTATAGCAGTGTGTTTTTTTTCACAGATCCAGTGATCTGTTTACTCAGGCTGTTGACCATCTATCTGCCTGTAGCTCTGTGCGCGAGGACAGGAGATTCTGGTTTAGCTCTTGGAAGTCAGCGGAGACGCAGGCCTCTTTGTTGTTTTGAACTCAACGGAGTCTGCATGAGGCCTGGGAAAAAGATCCGGTCCCACACACAAAGGAAACTTTGATTCAAGGGTGAGTAAAACAAATGCTCTGCTTGTACATCATCGAAATCTACATGGCTTTTCTTCTGAAGTTTGGCCTCGAGGGAACTAAGCCATGAAAAAAAAAGAGGAAAGAAAAACTGAATTATCTTTTATGTAAACTAAACATTCATCCCCTCTGAGTAACAAACCCAACGCATGAATCCTGAGTCCAAAGTAAACAGCGGCGAGCAGGAGGAGGAAGATACAGAGCATGACAGCAACTCTTCTGTGTGTCTTATCTGGAAGTTCAGGTCTGAGTAAACTCTTTAACCTGAGAGACCAAAACACGTTCTATATGGACCTATTCTAAATACAAAGAACATTTTTAGTGTGTACAAGACTGGATTTAAGGTGTCATCTCTGTACCATTTACTTGTTCTGACTGACCGGGTTACATTGCAGCCTATTACCTGTGGTGAACACTACTAAATAAATCACATGTAAAACTGTGGGAGCTTTTCCTGCTATCTAGCAAGGAGTAGGGATGGGCGATATGACCAAAATCTTATATCACGATATGAGTCATTTTTACAGAAACAATATGCATCATGACATAGTCATTTTTTTCCTGGAAATAAGGTTGTTACCAAAATTTAAGAAACTAGGGGAATTTCACTATTCTCAATAACAGTTTCAAGTAAACAGTGAGTAATAAAATAAGAAAAAAGAAACACATGACAAGCAATAGGACAAATAAATACAATATAACAAAGAAAAAAAAAGAGTGCTAAGTTTTAGTTAGGTATATCAGAAGTCTTCACTGTATGAATTAATCACTTTTGCTACAAAAGTGATCCGTCATGAGCAGTGAGTTTTCTTTTGTTGTTAGATTAACATTAATGACAGAAGGCAGCAGGTTTTTAAGTCTGCTGTCACTTTAAAAGCTGATGCACTGACTCAATATACTTTACACATCAGATCTGTTTACCTTCACTCAAGACACTGACTGTTTTTACGTGAATATTCAGATTTTGACAGATTTTTGTGTGTATTAGACTGTTTAGCCGTATACAGAAAGCTGCATCTCAGTGTGTGAATACTGAATATGAGTTCCTTTTGCATATTGCACTTTTAATAACTCTATTTAACATCAAGCACGTCCCGCTCTTTATTACTCATTGGTCCATGTTCCTTTATCGCTCTAACGTGTCAATAACACCTGCCTAGTGCCTACTAAAAGCTGCACGGATATATTTGCATACTGCGATATATATAAAGGAAAAACAAAAGGTTCAATCGATTCACACTTTATATCATCGCCATAATATATGCTAGATGGACTGGAGTGATACAGCTGCAGCTCATGTGCTTGATAGTTGGGTTTGGGTGAACTGAAATACAGGAAATCAGCAGCCTAACAGGGTGACTAACACAAAGTAGCCTACTTTATGTCTATTATATATATATATATATATATAGCCTATTACATTCCCATGATTTGATTGAACATTCCCACACACACACAGTGTTGAAGAGGTTTTTATCACAGTCTTATGACTGCATGTGTAATATTAAAGTGTCGTGGTTCTCCTTTTAAAACAGTGAGATAGCTGATGATAGCATCGACATCATGATCAACAGCTGGCTGGAGGAGGACTTTCCTGCGCTCCGTAGAGGAGAAGAGAAAAGCCAAGTTTCTTCTGTCGCTCAGCTGCTCAGCGATGCCTGTTCTTCTCCTGGAACTCATACACAAACACTCATACAGATGTGTGTTAGACATGAGCACGCACGTCTGTCGCAGACCGGGATCTGACAGCAGAACACGAGGGGAACTTCATGTGAACAGATGGAGCCGTCCAGCTGTGGCGTCTGATGGACACGAGGCTTGTTGGAGTGAGTGTCCCTCCCGTCCAGAGGACCGCTGGTAAAGTTCAATGGTCTGTGAGATGAAGTCCATCATTTTGTTGACTCGCACCTTCACTTTGAAGAACAAGAGCATCACATAGTCAGACAAAAACAGGGCGAGATAGGCTATGGGCGATATTAAAGTAACAACAGGTAGTTTTTTGCTCTCGGGCTCCCCCTACAGTTGGGAAACAGTATTGTCCTCTACTACTGTCGTAAACTGTCATCCTACATGCACGTGCATTTGTTGACAACCATGATAGCCCTGAACACTGTAGGAGGAGGTCACATGCAGGTGTTCTCGCGTGTGTGAAATGTCTTCATCCCAGGTACAGTGGCATATATTTCAGCATGTCATATGAATATAATTTCATGTGTTTTATTTTTTTTATAACGACAAATGATCGCGTTTACAAGCCAGCGTCATTATAGTAGCCTAGTCTATTGGTTACCGTTTTACTGAATCTATATGATACTTCAATGCAATGTTTGAGTGGTTGATAATAACCATATATCGTCAATATTATAATATCAAGCTACCATAAATGAATCTGCAAATTTTACAAATCGATTTGCATTATAGCTTGAGGCAAGACAAATAAACAAATATCACAGACATGTTAGGTATCCTAAAATATGATTTTATTAATAGTCTTCCTCCTTTCTTTGTACATGTTGAGTAGACTACACTTTTTAGGTCAAACATTTGCTATTGGCATTTCATCGATTGCAAAGTTCAAATCAGAACGAGAATACTATCGCGATAGCTAACCATCAAAAACTAGAATATCGTTTACTAGCTACCAGATTGATAATTCGCTACTACTCTAGCGAATTAGAGAGGTTAGAGAGAGGCATTCTTTTTTCGATGGGGGGTTCGATGCTCCCTGCACACGCAAGGTCTCTCGCTCGCTTTCTCTCTCTGCCGTCCGCGCGTGTTGCAGCACAGTCTCTGTCTCGCGTGCGCGCTCGCTCTAGATTCCGGGAGATTTGAACTAATTTGCGGTATAACTTGTCGATCACGAGTGGCTCAACAGGTAGAGATCTATAGATAAACTCATCTTTCAGGCATTTGACCGACCGGGTTGACAATTTAGCGTGAGAAACCGGGGGTGTGGCGTGTGAGCGTGTGAAACCAATCAAAAGCGGGTGTCTCACGGCCAATGCGTGAGAGTTGGCAGCTCTGCAATGTTGATCCTCGTTCTGCCTTTAACGCGATCACTTTCTCTTTTTCTCTTTTTGCTTTGCTCCGATAAAACCTTTGCTTTCTTGTTTTTCTGTGCTGCTTCGGCCATGACTATAACATTTGGCTCGCAAGTCCGATTTTAAGGAAGTGGGGGTGGTGGTGGAAGTGACGTATATGCCGTAAAGCAGTCGAATTTTGTAGTTCTCTTTGTTCGCCGGTTACTACCCGAAACCCGAAGTTTAAAAGTACGATTAAAAACGCTACAGACCCCGTCAGGCTATGGCAGACGTGTCATTCAACCTATTGTAAGTCGATGTACCATCACAAGAGACTTGGAAATATATTATGAAGGCTGAAAAGTTACCTGTTGTTACTTTAACATTGCACTGGCCAATACTGACAAAACGATTATTCATTTCACGATATGGCCAATAAAGATGATTGGCCGATATTCATTTTTGAATACTATTTTATTTAAATTAAAAATAAAATTTGAAATGCCACAGTGACAGCACAAACTTTAGATATCTAGCCTACAGTACGAAAAATGCATATTTATTTTGAGATTAGTCTAATTTAACTGTGTTAATAAATTATTAATATTTTAAATATTGTCGTTAGAGTCTTGGAGTCTTTGTAAAGATGCTAGGTCACATCAGTCAAAAATAGTGATATACTGGAGCCTGGCCACTACTGATAAGCCGATAATTATTTTTCACGTAAATACTAAAAATTGTACATAATTTTGAAAGGTACAAGTGAACTACTTGGATATTTTAAAATGGATATTTTGAGATTTGCTTTAATATTGCATTTATCTGTGTTAATAAATTAATAATGTTTTTAAATATTATCTTGTCAGATGACAGATGCAATGTACATGTAAATCATAACAATGTAAAGGTAACCTAAAGGAGCACAGGAATCCTAACATGCAGGAATACAAAACGTGGGTTATTGTAGCCTGAAGACTGTTGGCCTACGCTGCCACTTTTCCAGAATTATTATTATGAAGTTTGTGTTGCCATGGCAATGGAACTACTGCGGCATTGATGGTCAACACAGGTGAGTTATCTGACCCCAGGCTCTGCTTGACCACTCATACTGATGAGAAATCATTTCTTCAAACTCCAGCTGAAACAATAACCTATGACCAGCAATAATGCAACAGAGATCAGCGGTGATATGGAATTACAGCCCAATCGTTCTCTTGTTTAGTGAAGTGACATTTAATAAACACTGAGCAATCATTCTTATCGCCTTGTTCCTTAGACATCTAAACTCTTTGAAACATACATTAAATCTGTTTTCTGGAGGATTCCTCACAGATGTCCCTGGTATTAGAGAAGGATGTGGACTGGACAGGTGTGACGCACTGTTTATGAAACTCAATCACCTGCATATGTGCTTCCTATGAAAAGACAGCAATTATCTTTAAATGACATGCTTGTTATAAACCTGAATGGTTATCAATATGTCACAGCAAAACTGTGGTAAAGCTGTCTGGCTGTCATATGTTTTCATAAAGTAATGCTGTCACAGATGTTACACTTAAAGATAAGCATAGGAAAAAATCCATGCAGCTACTGCTGAAGTAGTTCAAATTAAGCTTAAAGACCATGAATATGAATAGGACCTAACAAATAGTAAAGAAAGTCTCCTTGTCTTGACATCGGATCTTTAAATTGCTTGGGCTGCAAAAGTAACTATCAAGAAAAATCAGTACCAACTAATCCAGTACACTACAGTGTAACTCTCCAGTGGCTTGTTCTGGGCACTTGAGAGTTGATATTCTTTTAAAAAGAAACAGTAGGGACATCTAGTGGACAAACTTATACATACTTGGGGTTCATTTTCTAAGCACACTTAAGATCCTATACAACAATTAAAGATTTGTAAATGGGTCATGTTGTGTTATGTGATCTTGGTCATTTATGGGGTAAATTCAGTTAAATTGGGCCACTTTTTTTGCCATTCATCTATACTGACAAAGAGTGGCTCGACCTGAATACACCCTTTATGTGTAACATAACTTGAGGGCTTTTTTAAAGTGTAAATGTTCTGCTATGTTTTTATTTTATTTTCAAAATTATATTATTGATTGATTTAAATTGTCTTTAAGTCTGTGCCTATTTTCTTTAGGGTGATCTACAGCTAGGCTATACCTCTAAACATTGGCTAAATTCAAATACAGTCTTTGCCTTCTGGGAAAATGAAGCAAAATGTTGATGACTCATCTATAGCACTGCACAGATTTTTGTCCAAAAAATGAAATGCCGTCTATAATGTTTCTTCCCCTAATCGACTATTACCTCCAACGAGTAGCAATCAGAAAGGTAGGGTAGGCAATTTTGGAGTGGCTATAGCAAGCTAGCTTTGAAAGCATTAGATTCCCACCCTCCCTTGAGAGCTTCTCCAAAGCCACGCCTCCTTTAAAACACATGAACACACACAGCAGAGCCTGCAAAGCGTCATGAGAGATTTAAAAAAAAAAAGAGATAAAAAAACATCACGAGAGATGGCGTTAAACTACCTCATGTCTCAAAGCAACATGACATCATGACTTTTGCGTAAACATACACGCCACTTTCAAGTCAAGTGGCGAGATATCTATACGCATTTTGAGCTATCCGCGTGAAGCCGTGAACCGTCATCTTTTGCGTACGTCTACGCTGTTAAATGTCCGAGTGATTCCGCGTGCCGTTAAATGTCCGAGCGAAACGAAGCAAAATGTAGATCTACATATGGGGAGCGATATTTTTTTTCCTAGGATGGTAGGGGAAGACTCATAAATGGTATTAACCCCAGTGACGGGTAGGTTTAGGGACGGGTTTGGGGTAGGTCATACATTTATATATATATATATAGTAATGTACGTTAAGTCAACGGCGTTGATAAACACGCTGAAAAGCGATTATGCGTGTTGATAGCATTAGCACGCCAAAAATGGAAATACGAATTGGCGTGTCATACATACGCCATTTCATGAGATCAGTCTGCTCAAAGCACAAAACATTACAATAATAATGTCCAGAAACAACTTACAGAGCTCTAGTTGTACCACCTGACTGCTGCAGGTTAATTTCTGCGTTGATAATGTCGACACAGAAACGCATAAATCCGAGTCTGAGGATGTGACCAGCTCCGGGTAGAACGTCACTGGTTGCCGTCTCATAGTTACGGTTACAACATGGCGTGAACGCAAGCTTGTTTTGGTTCTGGAGGAACTGTAAAAGGTGGCTACTGTTCGTTTGTGGCGCTCATGACTGTCGGCATTATGGCATAGCCTTACGGAACACGCTGATGACGTGTGATGTCTGCGCAAGCAGGTGCACAGAGGTATGGAAATACATAATTCGACAGGTGGGACATCCTTGCTTTTGGACCGAATACAAGGTTTGGATGAATATTTTTTTGGTCCTGCGACTTCCACAGAAGAACATGTTTTAATATTTAGACCACTTCTATTATTGATTGCTATCAGGTAGTAAAGAGAGTTTCAACCAGGTTTTTATAATAAATAAATAAAAAAAGCCCTATCTGCGATTCCTGCACAAACTTCCTGTTTTTATAGGAAATACGTCAACAAAGAAAAGAAAAGAAATGAATGGGTATGCAAACATTATGTTGCTAACTTTCGGCAGACATCCATATTTTTTATCCATTATCCATAACTCTGTTGCAGCAGCGCTATCTGTCAGGGAGTGGTGACTGTTTATTCGCTATAGACTAAACTCTCTGACCTGATGTCATTTGGTGCCGCACGCACTCCCGCTATCCAGAAGGGGGCAGCAGCGCGTTAGTCTTCAGTAGGCTAATTAATATAAAATGTAGAATAATACCTAATCTGAGAAACCTCGTTCCTCATCGTTGATAATGTGACACTAATGTTAAAGGATGGTTTGATAAAAAAGAATCTCTGCATGGATGAGACATTTAAATTGTAAAATTGAAATTGGTGATAAATGGCCAGCACACCCTTCACACACAAACACACGCAGTTCAGATAGGCCTACCACACATACTGTCTCATCATTTCATCAAACATATTGCTCAAATTTGATCTGCCGTTAATGTGTCCCGTGAGGCCCCTGGCTGCATGAGAAATGCTAAACTAATAGGAATTGATTAGAGACGGATCTCTCGGGCTGTTCATTCCCAGCGGTTGTGCTGATTTATGCAGCCTGTCAGTCTGTCTGATGAAGACAGATGCACTCAGAATCACCGCTGCACAACTTCACTTCATTTTGCTGCATTTTAATGGCTTTAATTCAAAGAGGAAATTATTATTATACAGGCTGATTGAAGTGGCGGCAGATGGAGAACACAAGTTTGTGTGTGTGTGTGTGTGTGTGTGTGTGTTGTTGGCTTGTTCTTGTTCCCAGAATTCAGAAACACACAGGTGTCACACACCACAGCCGGTGATATCCTTCAAATGAAGAAATATAGCAAATACATGAACAGAAAATTACTTTTAAAATGCTGAACAGGTCAGTTAACAGGACTTTTGTTTTATCAGACTTGCTTATCATGATTTTCCTGATGTGCATATGTGTATTTTGAAGACCAAAAAATTGGATAACAATAGCTTTAAAACCCTGTCAGTGTGCAGAAGCATGAATTATTTGTCAAGCTAACATATTCCTAAACACGAGAAAAAGGTTAAATGTTAAAAATGAACGATCCACACTAAAAAAATTGGAAAAACATACATTTATGATTATTGTTGACAATACACAATCACATATTCCAAACAGAAATGGCCTTAAATGTTGTTTCAATACCTGCTCTTCCTTTCTCATCTCCATCACCCTCTCTCTTTCTGTTTTTCCTCAGTCTCCTTATCTTGCCCTGTATCCCTTCCCAAAGCTGAGCGTTGATTGATAGTTTTTTCATTTTCGTCTGTGTCAGTGAGTCAACTGATATTTATGTTTTATGAATAATTTTCTTAGACGTGAGGTTAGATTAGAGGTTTAGAAAAAGTGGTTTGAGTGATTAATCAATCTTTCGGAGTGTCCCCCAATCACTTTTTCTTCTCAAAAACAGTACTTTTAGGGCATAGTCAGTACTTTTAGGCAGAGGTGGGAGTAAGTCACTAAATGCAAGTCTCAAGTCAAGTCCAAGTCTTAACATTGCAAGTCAAAGTCAAGTCATTCTGTTGTAAGGGTCAAGTCAAGTCAAGTCAAGTCAAGTCATACTCTTTGTCAAGTCAAGTCGCAACTTAGTCATCAAGTCATACCAAGTCGCACACAGGCTAGTTTTACACATTTTTTAACTCTGGGACTTTTATTACTTATTTAGACACAGAGGGCTGATGGGTTACAAAAATAAATAAATTAACTTGTGTGTAATAAATAAATTAGCATTAAGAAGCACTTTAAATGCTCTAAAATAAAAATAAATTAAATGAACACAAGTAAACAAGAATTAATACAACTTTTCCCATCTTGTAAAAAAAAAACTAAAAAGATATTGCATTCTAAATTAGTACTGTATGCCAAAGTTTGTGTGTTCTTACTCTAAACATCCAGGGGCCTGTACCATGAAGGTAGGTGAACAAACTCGGAGTTACAGGATTAGTTTTGAGTTGACAAAACCAAACCGATGCAATCAGGCTTTATTGGTACCATGACGCAGCTCATCAACTTTCTCTGTCAACTCGGGCTTTGATCTTAAGCTATGATTACTCCACGAGCGCGTGCACATACCAAAGTGACGTTGGCACCGAACAACCAATCGCGTTCGATGTGGATAGAGCGAGAGCGATATTTACTTTCCGCGGAGGAGCAAGAGATAATCATTCAGAATTACGATGAATTTAAATATGTATTACAAGCTCGAAACAATACGGTCTCTGCTGCCAAAGCAAGAGAAGACTGTTGGAGAAAGATTGCTGATTGTGTTAATGTGTAAGCTAAATAAATACGTTCTATATTCATGTAAAATGATGTATATAGGCTATGAATGTATGTGTGTGTGAAATATAGCCTATATTTTTATAATATATAAAAAATGTGCATGTATATACTAATAAAGATTAATATTTATTGATTTTTAGATGCAACTCCAAACGTTCTTGGCAGCTGATAAAGACAAATTATAAAAATATAATTCAAAGTAGCCTAATAAGTATTTACACACAACCTTTTATTGTACGTGTGTGATACATTACTATTTTAAGTTTTAAATATGGGTGACTGTATGTTCTGCAGTAGAGGGAAATGCAGTGTCCCTGTTGAAGCCAGCACACACACACACAGCCTCCCACACAGAGGTCAGTATGCAGCAGACAGAACACCAGAAACATATTGGCCTACTTTTATTGATCAGGGAGGAGGAAATGAGGAAGACACTCTGTCTGTGTTCTGGGACAGTTGCTGAGGTGAATGCACTGGGCTTTTTATTAAGGCAAACATTTGAATGTGTGGCATAAAACAGGGACTGGCCCAAGTTACACATCTCTTTTATTGTAGGATTTTTCACAACCTGTCCCAGAAACTGAAGCCTCTACCTCAACAGGCTTCAAAAGAAATGTGAACAAGGTAAGGATTTAAAACCCTTGACATACAGGTGTTTGTCAAGGAACTTTCAAGGAACTTTTTGTGAGTTGATTAGCCTCCCAAAAACTTGTAATGATGTTTGTGGTGGAATTATGTTTCAGGTGGAAACAGACTCAGTCAGGGCCCTTTACAAAAGGAGCCTATAGAGCTAGACTGCACACTAAAGGAGCCTATGGAGCTAGACTGCACACTAAAGGAGCCTATAGAGCTAGACTGCACACTAAAGGAGCCTATAGAGCTAGACTGCACACTAAAGGAGCCTATGGAGCTAGACTGCACAAGGAGCCTATGGAGCTAGACTGCACACTAAAGGAGCCTATGGGGCTAGACTGCACACTAAAGGAGCCTATGGAGCTAGACTGCACACTAAAGGAGCCTATGGGGCTAGACTGCACACTAAAGGAGCCTATAGAGCTAGACTGCACACTAAAGGAGCCTATAGAGCTAGACTGCACACTAAAGGAGCCTATAGAGCTAGACTGCACACTAAAGGAGCCTATGGAGCTAGACTGCACACTAAAGGAGCCTATAGAGTTAGACTGCACACTAAAGGAGCCTATAGAGCTAGACTGCACACTAAAGGAGCCTATGGAGCTAGACTGCACACTAAAGGAGCCTATAGAGCTAGACTGCACACTAAAGGAGCCTATGGAGCTAGACTGCACACTAAAGGAGCCTATGGAGCTAGACTGCACACTAAAGGAGCCTATAGAGCTAGACTGCACACTAAAGGAGCCTATGGAGCTAGACTGCACACTAAAGGAGCCTATGGAGCTAGACTGCACACTAAAGGAGCCTATGGAGCTAGACTGCACACTAAAGGAGCCTATGGGGCTAGACTGCACACTAAAGGAGCCTATGGAGCTAGACTGCACACTAAAGGAGCCTATGGAGCTAGACTGCACACTAAAGGAGCCTATGGGGCTAGACTGCACACTAAAGGAGCCTATGGAGCTAGACTGCACACTAAAGGAGCCTATGGGGCTAGACTGCACACTAAAGGAGCCTATGGGGCTAGACTGCACACTAAAGGAGCCTATGGAGCTAGACTGCACACTAAAGGAGCCTATGGGGCTAGACTGCACACTAAAGGAGCCTATGGAGCTAGACTGCACACTAAAGGAGCCACAAAGCACGTACAAACAAGCACGTAGTTAATGTATAATATAATAGTAGTTAATTAATGTATAATATATAATAAAACACACCACAGATGCACAAGAAACATTTAAAGAAACGGACAGGGACAATAATAAGATGGAACTTTTATTTTTCAGATAATGTTTATTTCACATATTTTGTATTTTAATTCCTAAATATAAAACAATATACATTCAGACGCAGTCAATAATACGAATCTAATATTGTATTTGATGCGAGATACCAGCGGTCACGTGACAAAAGAACGAAGGACTCAAACCCGAAGACTCAGAAGATGAACTAATCATTACTCTTTCCGGTACTGACAGCATAGCCTCTATGGGACTGACAGGAAGAACGAAAGACTCGGACCCGGCCGAACCCGAACTCGAGACTCGAAAGATGAACTAATCATTACTCTTTCCGGTACTGACAGCATAGCCTCTATGGGACTGACAGGAAGAACGAAAGACTCGGACCCGTCCCGAACCCGAACTCGAGAGAGATGAACTAATCATTTCCAGTACAGATTCAGAAACCATATGTTGCGCAATGCGCATGCGCGATCAACATAAAATGAACGAATCACTCTCTGAGACAAGTAACTCGGTAGTCCCGAGTCATATTAAAGATTCGTTCAAAATGAACGAATCGTTCATGAACGACACATCACTACCCTCAACCCGCACACACAGAGTGAGTGCATTACCGCCCGCGCTCCCTCTTATGACGAATAACAAATACACAATAATTGAATTTTTTTTCCCCACAAGTCATTTCAAGTAAATAGGCACAAGTCCGAGTCAAGTCTAAAGTCAAGTCGAGTCTTTTCAGAGATAGTCAAGTAAGTCTCAAGTCCAGAAAATTGCGACTCGAGTCTGACTCGAGTCAAGTCATATGACTCGAGTCTCCCACCTCTGCTTTTAGGGCATAGTAAGTATGCTAATTGGGACGCAGCAACACTTAGCTAAAAGAGACGCCTCTCATAATTTTCAGGTTGGGCTGGTCATGTGATCTGTCATGGCTGTCATGTGATCGGACAGCAAACAGCACCTCAGATTTATCAGAAGACCAAACCAACCAGGTAATGTTACCATAGGCTACAGGTCCTTCTAAAAAAATTTGCATATTGTGATAAAGTTCATTATTTTCCATAATGTAATGATAAAAATTAAACTTTCATATATTTTAGATTCATTGCACACCAACTGAAATATTTCAGGTCTTTTATTGTTTTAATACTGATGATTTTGGCATACAGCTCATGAAAACCCCAAATTCCTGTCTCAAAAAATTAGCATATCATGAAAAGGGTCTCTAAACGAGCTATTAACCTAATCATCTGAATCAACTAATTAACTCTAAACACCTGCAAAAGATTCCTGAGGCTTTTAAAAACTCCCAGCCTGTTTCATTACTCAAAACCGCAATCATGGGTAAGACTGCCGACCTGACTGCTGTCCAGAAGGCCATCATTGACACCCTCAAGCAAGAGGGTAAGACAGAAAGAAATTTCTGAACAAATAGGCTGTTCCCAGAGTGCTGTATCAAGGCACCTCAGTGGGAAGTATGTGGGAAGGAAAAAGTGTGGCAAAAAACGCTGCACAACGAGAAGAGGTGACCGGACCCTGAGGAAGATTGTGGAGAAGGACCGATTCCAGACCTTGGGGGACCTGCGGAAGCAGTGGACTGAGTCTGGAGTAGAAACATCCAGAGCCACCGTGCACAGGCGTGTGCAGGAAATGGGCTACAGGTGCCGCATTCCCCAGGTCAAGCCACTTTTGAACCAGAAACAGCGGCAGAAGCGCCTGACCTGGGCTACAGAGAAGCAGCACTGGACTGTTGCTCAGTTTTGCATGTCATTCGGAAATCAAGGTGCCAGAGTCTGGAGGAAGACTGGGGAGAAGGAAATGCCAAAATGCCTGAAGTCCAGTGTCAAGTACCCACAGTCAGTGATGGTCTGGGGTGCCATTTCAGCTGCTGGTGTTGGTGCACTGTGTTTTATCAAGGGCAGGGTCAATGCAGCTAGCTATCAGGAGATTTTGGAGCACTTCATGCTTCCATCTGCTGAAAAGCTTTATGGAGATGAAGATTTCATTTTTCAGCATGACCTGGCACCTGCTCACAGTGCCAAAACCACTGGTAAATGGTTGACTGACCATGGTATTACTGTGCTCAATTGGCCTGCCAACTCTCCTGACTTGAACCCCATAGAGAATCTGTGGGATATTGTGAAGAGAAAGTTGAGAGACGCAAGACCCAACACTCTGGATGAGCTTAAGGCCGCTATCGAAGCATCCTGGGCCTCCATAACACCTCAGCAGTGCCACAGGCTGATTGCCTCCATGCCACGCCGCATTGAAGCAGTCATTTCTGCAAAAGGATTCCCGACCAAGTATTGACTATTGAGTGCATAATTGAACATAATTATTTGAAGGTTGACTCTTTTTTTTTGTATTAAAAACACTTATTTTATTGGTCGGATGAAATATGCTAATTCTTTGAGACAGGAATTTTGGGTTTTCATGAGCTGTATGCCAAAATCATCAGTATTAAAACAATAAAAGACCTGAAATATTTCAGTTGGTGTGCAATGAATCTAAAATATATGAAAGTTTAATTTTTATCATTACATTATGGAAAATAATGAACTTTATCACAATATGCTAATTTTTTGAGAAGGACCTGTATTTTTATGCTTTATTTGGCCTTTTTTGTTGTTGTTGTTGTTTTTGTTAGTGACTCTACTTTAAAAGACTTTATGGTCTGGTTTCACAGACAAGGCTTAGATTAAGCCAGGATTAGGCCTTAAAAAAAATTATGGCAATTAGCATTTATAAACGTTTTTTAGCTTTTTAAAAAACATTACTGGTGTGCATCTTGACACTGGCATATTTTAAGATATGCCAGTTGAAGTTGCTTTCAGTTAAAACAGCTCAAACATACAATTTAGTCTGTGACTAGACTTCAGATTTGCCTCTGAAACCAGTCAAAAAGGTTTTAGTTTAATCTTCTCCTCTGTCCCAACACATGTTTTGTCATTTATTATCCTCTGAGAAAGAGTGAGATTTTTGGATCGATTTGTGCACAATCTTGTAGCCTTTCTCATAAGCAAACACATCTTTAAAGTCTAGACAGGTAGAATGACAGGTGATAACCTGTATGGATCAGTGTTTCATGCGATCAATCTTTCATGAGCGACTGTGCTTCTTAATCAGACATTAGAATGGCCTGTCCTTTCACTTGCCATGAAACACCTGCCATTTCTATTAACAGTGAAAAGATTCCTCATTAGTAAATCTATCTATCAAAAACCTTTCCTCTGATTCTCATTCATATCACCAGCAGCACTGGATGTGTTTTCTAATGAGAAAAATGTCAATACTTTGTGTGACGGCTGTCTTCGCCGGTGGGCTACTCCAGCTTTCATGCGGTTGTCATGGTGATCAAACAGCTTCCTGACAGAAGAACAGAACAGGCAGCTTGACATGACTGAAGCATGACTGAGCTCTCGTAGTTGCAGGCGAGACACATGCTTTGGTCTAAATAACACAAGCTGACAGATGTTCTATTCAGTTTTTGTATTCAAAACCCTTCTGTTCAAAACCCCTTTTTTAATGACTTATGTGGTCCCTGTTTTGGGAGTTTAGATTGAATGCAGGTGGTTTGTTCTTCAGTGGTTGTGCTTTGAGAGTTTGTAGCATCAGAGCTGGTGTCCTTTCCATTGCTCCTCAACTTTGCAGAACTGAATAAGTAATTGTTTAAGCCGGTAGCTGGTAAAAGGTTTAGACATGTAAGTTTTCAGAAAAATGCCATATACATCTACATCTTAACCTCAGAGATAAGATATGCACTTGGATATTTTTCTCTGAGGTGGTACTGCCTAGGTGATACTACTATAAGAATTCATCTTAAAGGGGTCATCGGATGCAAAATTCACTTTTATATGGTGTTTGCATATAAATGTGTCTTTGCAGTGTGTGGACAAAGAATTCATTCACTCCTTTTTTTTAATCCTCAAAAAGCCTAAACACTCTCAATAATCAAGCGTTTGGATTTTCGGAGCAATATGATGTCATATTGCTCATGCTCCGCCCACGACAGCATATTTCCTCCAAGGCAGCACCAGAGAATGTCTACTAATAGAAGAGAATTGGCACTCTCTGGTTACTTCCGGTTTCTGGGCTGGCTGCAGTAACACGTCTCTGTCCATGCGGGGGCGCTCGCAGGCAAGTGCAGAATGAATGGGAGTCTATGGAGTTTCACCCCCAGAAATCCACTTTTCTCAGGATGTAATTTTTTGTCAAGTAATTTCAAAGTTGCATTCAAAAGCTAAGATAATACACTCAGCTGAAAATTGCATTTTTAAGTTCTAAAAATGATGACGTCACATATTTTCATACTGCCCGAGGTGCTGCTTTACGGCAATTCACTTCAGCACTTATATAACGATATGAAAATAAAAGTGCCCGCAGGAAAATATAAGTACAGTACACAAAAATTAACTTCGACAGAAAGTCCTCCTTAAGATAATGTTTCTGATTCTGCTTTAGCTTCAGGTGCCATCAAACGGGGTCTCTTGTCGTAATCAGTCGCAAATCCGTCTAGCAGAATGCTAGCGTGTTCCGGCTAAAAAACGGCCCAACCTGTAAGAAATCGAAAGGACATAAGTACTCATTCATTCGACTATTGGCCTATAATCTATATTGAACTTGCGGAATCAACAATAAAATCTACGTTGATTCAACGACAAGCTGGAGAAAGAGATACATTTAGCGTTTAGCTCCATAGTCTCCCATTCAGTCTGCACTCGCCCGCGATCACCTCCAGTGGAATTCTAATGGAACTGCAACCAAGATGATACAATGGGGCTAATAGGAAGTGCCAAGGCTCTCCGTAGACGGGCTCTGGCAGCACTTTGTCTTGTGTCAACAGCAGTTGCTCATTATCATTTAAAGAGACATGCACCGAATTGGGTCACTGTGAACAGAGCTGTTTTTGAGGAGATAAAAGGGTGTTGTCTTACACAACCATTGAGAAATTTTAACCAAAGTATGTTACAAACTTTACACGAAGACCCTAAAGAATCATACCAACTTGTGGAAGGTGGGCATCCAATGACCCCTTTAAAGGGATACTCCACTTTTTTTGGAAATAGGCTCATTTTACAACTCCCCCAGAGTTAAACTGTTGAGTTTTACCGTTTTTGAATCCATTCAGCCGATCTCCGGTTCTGGCGGTACCACTTTTAGCATAGCTTAGCATACATCATTGAAGTGGACAAGACCATTAGCATTTCTAAAGAAAAATGACCAAAGAGTTTCGATATTTTTCCTATTTAAAACTTGACTCTTCTGTAGTTACAAGACCGACGGAAAATGTAAAGTTGCGATTTTCTAGGCTGATATGGCTTGGAACTATACTTTCATTCCTGCGTAATAATCAAGAAACTTTACTGCCGTACCATGAGTGCAGCAGGCGTAATGATATGACGCAGCGCCTGAAAATAGGCCACCTTCCTTCAACACAACGGAACTATTTTCAGGCGCTGCGTCATATCATTACGCCTGCTGTTCTCATGGTACGGCATTGAAGTTTCTTGATTATTACGCAGGAATGAGAGTATAGTTCCTAGCCATACCAGCCTAGAAAATCGCAACTTTACATTTTCCATCGGTCTTAGTGCACGATGTAACTACAGAAGAGTCAAGTAGGAAAATAGGAAAAATATCGAAACTCTTTGGTCATTTTTTTTTGAGAAATGCTAATGGTCTTGTCAACTCCAATGATGTATGCTAAGCTATGCTAAAAGTGGTACCGCCAGAACCGGAGATCGGCTGAATGGATTCAAAAACGGTAAAAACTCAACAGTTTAACTCTGGGGGAGTTGTAAAATGAGCCTATTTCCAAAAAAAGTGGAGTATCCCTTTAAAGGGTTACCCAAAAAATCAAAATTCTGTCATGAATCCCTCACCCTCATGTGGTTCCAAACCGTAAGACTTTTGTTCATCTTCGGAACACAAATGAATATCTTTTTGATGAAATCTGAGAGCTTTCTGTCCCTCCATTGACAGCTATGCAACTACCACTTTCAAGCCCCAGAAAGATAGTTAAGACATCAGTAAAGTAATCCATGCGACTTGGTTTAACGTCTATTTTATTAAGCGACGCGAGTGCTTTGTTTGTGCCAAAAATATTGTACAAATTTACAAAAAATGATCTCCGACGTGCGTTCACTTGTCTGTTCTCGCGTCAATACAATTTATGTGTGCTCTCGTGAACACAGAGATTAATATTTAGCAAATAAAGTACTTGGGTTGCTTCATAAAAATGAGGTTAAACCACTGGAGTCACATGGATTACTGTCTTTAATTATGTCTTTACTACATTTCTGGGGCTTGAAAGTGGTAGTTGCGTAGCTGTCAATTGAGGACCAGAAAGCTTTCGGATTTCATTCAAATGATCTTCATTTGTGTTCTGAAGATGATGACATTTTAAAGGTGGGTGAACTATTCCTTTAAACAGTAAAGTGTGTGTGTGTGTAAAGAGTGTAATAATATATCGTGTCACACGATATCGCAATACAAAAATGCAACAATATGTATAGTTCACCCAAAATGAAAATTTCTGGACGTGAAAAAAAATCAAGTTTACAGAGTTTTAGGGTCAGTACTACATTAATCATATATAATGTATAATAATGCAAGGGGGGAATATATCTGGGTCCTGATAATGCCAAATGTCGTATGTTACCAGTAAAAAGTGGCCTACATTATTTTAAATACTGTATATCTAGTCAGTGACAGAGTGTAAGCATATTCGTTTAAAATAATTCTGTATTTCCAGCTTCAGAAACATCAATATTTTTATTCTATTGTCACTATTGTCCCGTGCATTGGATTACCAGCCTATTCCAAATCCAAGCCTATTCATTTACACCCACAATGTAATACGAAATTTATCTTTTTACTCAACAGTACTCTTTTTGTTAACCTTTTATCATACGTCTTGAAGTATTGCAATAATGTTTTATCGTGAGTCCAGTATCGTGTTATGTATCGAATCGTGACATGAGGGTATCGTTACACCCCTTATATATATATATATATATATATATATATATAGCTTAGACTCTTAGCATGCTCAATCCTTCTACAGTGTCAGTGTCAAGATCCTTTAGCCATGTTTGGGATACCGATCCCTTGATCCTTTTATAAGAGCCGTTGGAGGAATTGCTTTAATCTTCAGCTGGTTTGTAGGTGGCTCTATTGTTCATGTGCCTCAAAACATTTCTTCCCTTCACATCTTCAGCAGATTAAAGGAATATTCATTTTCTTAGCATACAGTATGCTTACAGAGATACATACCTGCACCTAAAGAGTGAGTGTGTGTGTGTCCGTGTGCCCATCTATCCCAGTGGGGACTTCAACTTGAATACACTGACTCATGGGGACTCGTGTCACCGTGGGGACCTAAATTGAGGTCCCCATGAGGAAACAAGCTTATAAATCTTTTTTCTTTTTCTTTTTTTTTCTTGTAAAAATGCAGAAAGTTTTCTGTGATGGATAGGTTTAGGGGTAGGTTTAGTGTAAGGGGATAGAATATACAATCTGTACAGTATAAAAACCATTACGTCTAGAGTCCCCACAAAGACAGCAAACCAGACGTGTATCTGCGTGTATAATACCTTTCAAAAGCTAATTAGGATTTTTGTTTGTTTTTGACTGTTTTTGAAAGACATCGCCTATGCTCACCAAGTCTGCATGTATTTCTATTGAAATATATTTTAAAACCCACAACAATATTAAGCAGCAAAAACAGTTTTCAACACTGATAATAATAAGAAATGTTTGTTGAGCAACAAATCATATTAGAATGATTTCTGAAGGATCATGTGACACTGAAGACTGGAGTAATGATGCTGAAAATTCAACTGTCTCATCACAGGAATAAATTGTATTTTAAAATATATTCAAGTAGAAAACAGCTTTTAAAAATGTGTAGACTAACTATATTTCAAAATAGTATTGTTTTACTGTATTATCAATAAATGCAGCCTTGGTGAGCATGAGAGAATTGGGTTGTTTTTTTTTAAACATCATTCCGAAATTTTTGACCAGTAAATCAAATTTGCTGAATTAAATTCTTGGATGGATGAATGGACGGATGGCTGGATTATGCCATATGACTGAATGAAGTTTAGATACTTTGTGGATCATCTCTTGTTTGGTGGAATGATGTTTGCAAGGGTTTGTGACCTGGGAAAGGTCACGCATATTTTCCAAAAGGAAGGCAGGACGAACCTATCATGCAGTTTAATAAACCTCAGCCCTTTTGAGTACCATAACGCTCAGTTCCAGGACAGTGTTTCTTCTGCCGATATTCCTGACATCAATAACGTTCTTCCAGGGGACATGATAAAAAGCAACAATATTGATGGATTTTCTCTTGTAAAAGGACTACTGTCAGAGTGACTGGAGCAGTATAAATAATGCATGCTCGCTCTCTTTCACTCCTTAATAACAGTTGCAGCTAAAAGTCACACACAGAAGGTCAATAATGACTCTGAGTTGGGTTGCGTTTACTCTCTGAGATGCGTTTGGCACCTTTGATCTTTGCAGATGACCTTAATAGTGGACTGAAAAACTATTATCTCCGCTGAATCTGTCTCTCGGGGCATGAAAAACTGCGACAAGGAACGATCCACGTGAAACTAGTGGATGTTTTTTTTTTTTTTTTCAAAAAGCCTTTCTTTAGAAAACTTTTGAGGACTTTAATAATGCTCATAATAAATCCAATTGCTTATAGTACAAGTGAAAACAATGTCTTGCAAGCACCACTATTAACATTTTCCATCATCCATCTTTTATCCATAAGATTATTCTATACATACTGTTGCAGTTTCGCTAAAACAGGGCACGCTCCAGTGCCCCACCATCTGTTTATTATTTATTTGAAAATAAATAAGTTTGTATTAATATGGATGGGATGAATCTCACACCTCACCTGCTGTATTGGCTCTGAGACTGCAGTCTCTGCTTTCCTCTAATAATATCTGATCTGTTATCTGAAGTATTTACTCGCTCGACTGAACCTAACAAACGCAAACAGAATCCATCATTATTTTTGGCTGTTACAGTCTGTTTGTAAGTGGCCTAAATATATTTGTGGCATTCAAAGTGAATAAGAAGAGATATGTTTCAGAGGACAGTTTAGCTGAGAGAGCAGAATGAAACGTTGAGCTGATGAGAATCTTAATGAAGACTTGCATGTCGTCTGGTGCCCTTGATCAAGGTGACTTCAAGCATAGCCTCTCTCAGGCTCTCGTCTCAGTCCTCGGAGCTTTATAAGCCTTGCTCAATGGAAAAAAAGTGTCGGAGACTTGTGTTAATGAATGTCAGTTCCTTACTGTCTCTTCTTTCACCTCATACCTCTCTAAACACCTCTAGGTACTGCATGTTCAGCCATTCTCACACGCTGTGTGATTTTTTGTTTCAGCAAATCTCAAGGCTGGCAGTTTCAGGCTATATTTATGACGGACGCACTTGTTTGGACATACGTGTTGTTTGCATCTGTCTGGGGAGCCTATATCAGACTAAAAGGTGCCTGTGCTTTATTAGCCTTATTAGGTGAGGCAGAGAGAGAGAGATTCTAAATCGGCATCACATTACATTGAGCTATAACTACGTGCATGACTAGAACCAGCTTCTCCATTTCCAACAACCACATTTTTAGATGTTATTTAGATGCTAAATTTTAGATGCTAACTTGGGCTGCACGATATTGAAGAAAAGTGCGATATGCGTTAACTTGTGAAATAATGCGATTGCGATAATGTACAAAACAGAAAATTAATAATCAAATGTAAAAATTCACTGTATGAATTAAATAAACACTGATTCTCATTGAAGCTATACAAGTTATTCGGTTAAGAACATTGATTGATTAACAATAATAACACAGATGGCAGCAGGTTTATTAGGCTGCTGTCACTTTAAGAGCTAATGCACAGATCCAATATGTTGTTATACGCATGTTTTCTTTCTCAGCTGTTTATTTTCACTCAAGACAAATCTGACTGTTCATGTGAATACTCACCAAAACTGTGGAAGAGAACTGAATTCGGGACTTTGCGCTGTCCGAGAGGTGGTTTTCTGTGCGTGCGAGTACCACATTGAGTTATTTTCCGGGGCTTATAACTCTTTTTAACATTATGCATATATCACGCGTATGTAACAGTCATGGGTCCAGTCTCTGCTGTCTGCTGTGTAATTGTTCTGGTGAAACTGCACATGATCAGCAAGGTGCATGAAAAAAAAAAACAAAGTTATTTTTGGACAATTCAGCAACACTTGTGATGTCAAGGCAACTCTCTGCTGTCTGTTAACCTAAAATTTTGACTTTACGTAACTTTTTGAAGTATTAAAATAATTAATAGCAAGCCATTGTGATGGCTAACCCTAACCCTAACCCTAGATATTTAGATCATTTTGATATATTGTGCAGTCCTAATGCTAACCAGATTTTCGATGCTATGGCGCCACAGCCATATCACTCTGTAGTCCAAGCCCACTGAAGCTAAGCAGGGTTGAGCTTGGTCAGTACCTGGATGGGACTATAAAATAGGTCTATGCTGGAAGAGATGTTAGTGAGGACAGCGGGGAGTGCTCACCCTGTGGTATGTGTGGGTCGTAATGTCCCAGTATAGTGATGGGGACACTATACTTGTGTTACGATCTACTCCCAGTCTAGGGTTGGGAGAGGGTAACAAACTTAAATAAATAGAAAAGAACGTAAACGTGGAGGGTTCCCTTCAGTTCCCTGCCCCAGAAAAGTGAGCCAAAACACTTGATGCAAACGTAAAATGATTTATTGCATTCAAACAAAGATAATGGAAGCTTTCATTCTTCAGGAGAAGGTCAGACCAAAACAACAAACAAAAGAGGAAGCTTACTATTGGAAGGAAAACTAAATGCCCTACACATGTAAAAGAAAATAAATAAACAACATATGCTTCCCTCCACTCCCTGACTAACCAAAAACAAGGATTAATATATATGAAGAAAAAGGTGGTGACTCAATCTCCCTACTGCTTTCCAAAACAAACAAAAAGTTGCTATACAATACCTTTTAGTTACCAAACAAAGTTATAAAGAAGAAAAAAAAGGGATTGCTTTATCACACAAAGCACACCAAAAATCAAGCACAACTGTACCACACAGGGACAACACACCAGTTTCACACTTAGCAACACACAAGTCTGGTGCAGGGGAGAAGTGAACCTCCTCAAGCAGTGTTCACTCTGCTCTCTTATAGTGTAACTCTGCAACTCTCCTTACGAGCCTCAGGTGTGGTTAATTAGCTGCAAGGCAATCAGAGTGAGGGAGAGACTGACAGCAAAACAAACACAACAATTTAACAAAGTAAAATACACATCAAAAACACTTTTTATAAAATACGTCCTCAGGACGTAACACCTCCACCACCAAGAATACAAACTAGAGTTTGTAATCAAATATATACACCCTTACCACTTTCTTATTTAAGAAAGGTACAAGGTTCAAAGAAAACTGTAACCCTTTAAACTCTAGAGAGAGCATCAGCCATAACATTTTCAGTGCCTTTCTTGTGTCGGATGTCCAGATCATATCCTTGGACAGTGAGAGACCACCGTAATAGTCGCTGGTTGGAACCTGACATACGGGAAAGGAAAACCAAAGGGTTATGATCAGTGTATACAACAATAGGCTTAGAGCTACTCCCCAAGTATACATCAAAATGTTGAAGAGCCAACAACAAGGATAGAGCTTCCTTTTCGATTACACTATAGTTTTGCTGAGTCTTGGAGAACTTTTTAGAAAAGTAAGAGACAGGATGTTCAATATGGCACTCATCCTCTTGAAGCAAAACTGCACCAGCTCCTTTAGCACTTGCATCCACCTGCAGACTGAAAGGCATTTTGAAGTTTGGGGCTGACAGAACAGGAGCATGACAGAGGAGATCTTTGGCAGCATCAAAGGCAAGTTGACAGTCATTGCTCCATAAGAATCTTCGGTTTGTACTAAGGAGGTCTGTAAGAGGAGAGGCTAGGGCAGAAAAATTGGGACAGAAACCTCGATAATACCCACTCATTCCGAGGAAGCGTCTCAACTCTCGTCTATTACAGGGTACAGGGAATTCAAGAATGGCTGCAATTTTAGCATCAACAGGTTTAACCATTCCCTGACCTACTTGTTTACCCAAGTAGGTAACAACTCCTTTCGCAAACTCACATTTGGCAAGATTTAGAGTCAAGGAAGCAGCAGTTAGGCGTTTGAACACTTTCTCGAGTGTTTTCACATGATCTGTCCAGTTATCCGAATACACCACAATATCATCCAGATATATCTCACAGTTAGTCACATCTGAGAGTACTTGATACATCATACGCTGGAACGTAGCGGGAGCGTTTCGCATTCCAAAAGCTAGAACCTGGTATTGTAGGAAGCGGTCAGGCGTGACAAACGCTGAAATCTCAGAAGCACGTTGGCTGAGGGGCACTTGCCAATAACCTTTTAACAGATCTAGTTTTGTGACAAAGTTTGCTAATCCAACTCTATCTACACAATCTTCCATCCTTGGAAGAGGGAAAGAGTCAGGTTTTGTTACTTTGTTGACCTTCCGATAATCAGTGCAAAAGCGAAAGGTGTTGTCAGGTTTTGGGACAAGTAAACAGGGGGAGCTCCAAGGGCTGTGGCTGGGGACGGCCAGCCCATAGCGCAACATATACTCAACCTCTGTTTGCATGATCTCACGTTTTCTAGGATTTACTCTGTAAGGATGTTGTTTTATGGGGACAGAATCACCAACATCAATGTCATGAACACACACAGTAGTTCTACCCGGCACGTCACCGAACAAGGTAGGGAAGGCACGCAGTAATTCAATTAAACCACAAGATTGTTCATTAGTCAGATGAGAAAGGAAGTGTGGAAGATCTTTCATTATAGCAGAATTATTTAACCTGGTAGAGGAAATTGGTACATCTCTACACATTAAACCATCTTCCTCTAGTGAGTAATTCGCCAATACACCTACTGTGGCAACAGAGGACACCACTGGTTGAACCGCAGTTTGCTCTACTGTCAAGTCATAATTAGCCCTGTTCACATAGGGTTTAAGCCTGTTTACATGACATACACGGCTTTTACATTTGCGGTCTGGGGTCGCAATCAGAAAGTTTGACTCATTTAACTTCCTTTCAACCAGGTATGGACCAGAGAACTTTGCATGTAAAATAGAACCAGGTGTGGGAAGTAGAACCATGACACGATCACCAGGGCTAAAATCTCTTTTCACTGACTTTTTGTCAAAATAAGCCTTCATCTTAGACTGTGCTGTAGACAGATGAAGTTTTGCAAGAGTTTGGGCCTTGTGGAGTTTCTCACGAATAGAAGTGACATAGTCATCAACAGGCAAAGCTATGGAACTTGGATTCAGCAGCTGTTCACTTAACAGTTTTAGAGGGCCACGCACTGTGTGGCCAAACACCAGCTCAGCAGGGCTAAAACCAAGGGACTCCTGCACAGATTCTCTTACTGCAAACATCAGAAAAGGAAGACCCTCCACCCAGTCTTTCCCGGTTTCCACACAATATCGTCGTAGCATTGTTTTAAGGGTTTGGTGGAAGCGCTCTAGTGCACCTTGGGACTCAGGGTGATATGCCGTAGAAGTTTGATGGCATATTCCAAGGGTTTCTAATGCCTGTTTAAAAACCCTGGAAGTGAAGTTTGACCCTTGGTCACTTTGAATTACTTTTGGTAATCCAAAAGTAGTACAAAACTTGAGGAGTTCTTTTATCACTATCTTAGCTTTTAACGTGCGTAAAGGAACAGCCTCTGGGAAGCGAGTCACAGCACACATAATGGTCAGAATGTATTGATGTCTTGACTTAGCTTTGGGCAACGGTCCCACACAGTCAACAATTAAGCGATCAAATGGGTCACTTACAACTGGAATAGGATAGAGAGGTGCAGGAGGGATCTTCTGGTTGGGTTTTCCTGCTAGCTGACAAGTATGACACGACTTACAAAATCTGGACACTGCTGACTTAAGACCAGGCCAAAAGAAAAACCTAGTAATTAGATGGTAGGTTTTCGTAACACCGACATGTCCAGACAAAGCATTTTCATGGGCAAGTTTTAAGACTTGTTGCCGATAATCAACAGGCAAGACAATCTGCTGTACTGCCTGCCAGCCTAAATCTTCTTGCTGGGGTTTCCACCTACGCATTAACAATCCACGTTCCCAAAAGAAAGCTACACCCGAATTAGGCACATGTGAAGTACCATCTGCAGCCGCTATACACTTGGCTAGGGAAGGATCTGCTTTTTGTGCCGTAGCTAAGTATTCTCTTCCTGTCTTTGGAGGGGTCTCAGAGTTTAATTTTCTATGGATAGCTACGTCACGGTCAGGGTCTGGAGTAACAGACAAGACACACTCTACAGAGCCAGGCTCATTAATCAAAAATGAGTCTGAGATATCCACCACCTCCTCAAATTTCTTGGACTGGGCACGGGTAACGGACGGGAAATTCTCGGCCAGATCAGATTTCTGTATTGCACTCGGTTTATATGACACAACTGGTCTAGGAAAAACTGTGCCACCCGCAAGGTCATTCCCTAGAATCAGATCAACACCCTCAACAGGCAACTGTGGACGCACTGCTAAACTGACCACACCACTGACAATGCTCGACCTTAGATACGCAGTATGAAGTGGCACATTCACACAGTGCATTTCAATTCCACGAATCAGCACGTCATTACCCGTAAAAGAGTCAGCAGAGAAAGGCAATATACTCTCGGATATAAAGGATTGAGCTGCACCTGTGTCACGCAAAATTGTTACAGTTTTAAAACCAGAATCAGGAGATAGGGAAACAGTGCCTTCAAATAAGAAAGGATGATAACTCTCTCCACTAAGAGAGCTGTCGTTACACATGGTGTGCACAAGTGCCACGTTTCGGGGTTTGGAAACCGCGCTCTTTTGTTTCCAAGCCTTACAATCCGCAATCAAATGGTTTGGATCAAGGCAAAAAAAAAAAACTCGCCTATCATCACTGTTTGTAGGTTTACGCACAAATTTAGATGCAGATTCACTTTTAAATGAATGTCCTGCACGCGGTACTGGTGAGCTTTCCACATTCACAAATGGAGACCGGGCAGATGCGTGGGCTGAGAACACATTTCTGTGTGTCAGCACAAACTCATCTGCCAAGACCGCAGCACTAGCCAATGAGACCACTTTTTGTTCATTTAAGTGCATTACGATATTTGTCGGCAGACAATTTTTAAATTCCTCTAGCAAGATCAATTCCTGTAATTCCTCTAAGGATGTAACCTTGCTAGAAAAACACCACTTTTCAAAAAGAACTCTTTTCTCTTACAAACTCAACATACGTTTGTTTGACTGTTTTTGAATGAGCACGAAACTTCTGTCGGTAGGCCTCAGGGACCAGTTCGTACGCTCGCAGTACTGCAGCCTTGACAATATCATAGTCCAGAGAGCTTTCAATTGGCAGAGCCGAACAAACTTCTTGAGCTTTTCCGGTTAGACTACACTGGAGTAATAAAGCCCACATATCTTTTGGCCACCTCAATTTACTAGCGACGCGCTCAAATGCGACAAAGTACGAATCGACTTTGGTCTCTCTAAATGGAGGTACAAGTCTTATATACTTACTGACATCGAAATAGTCGCTAGGGGGTGCATGAGAAAAATCCTCTGTGACGGTACTACCACCAGTCGTTAAGGGTGATACGACTGATGGGGGCCTAGTACGTGGAAGTGGTATTGGGTTTCTAGCCAGGCGCTGTGATTCTAGATCCAATCTACGGATTTGGATATCTCGGTCAGCCTGCCTCTCCACTACACGAAGCTTTATAACTTCTGCCTCAGATTCCTGTTTTTTAATTTCAAGTTCCAACTCCTTTAACTTCAAAACCATGTTTGGATCCTGAGACACAGCCGACTCATAGTTGAGATTCTCCCTCTCTGCCTCCAATGATCTAACCTCAGTGCTCTCATCACTCTCTCTAGGCAAAATACCATCCTCTACTAATTTCTCATACAAGTTGTCCTTTAGTACTTGTTTAGTGACGTCTTTTTTTACAGAAATATTAAAGAAATCTGCTATCAACACCAGATCCTTTTTCTTACAGCGATTAAACGCTTCAATAGTAGGGGAAAGAGTAAACTTAGTAAAATCAAACTCCATTATTCAAATGGCCACAACACTTTCCTCCGCACCTACAGTCAAAAACAGTCAAATGTTGAGAGAAGAGAGTACTTACCAGCAGCCAATTAACGGACGGACGAGCCCCCACTTGTTACGATCTACTCCCAGTCTAGGGTTGGGAGAGGGTAACAAACTTAAATAAATAGAAAAGAACGTAAACGTGGAGGGTTCCCTTCAGTCCCCTGCCCCAGAAAAGTGAGCCAAAACACTTGATGCAAACGTAAAATGATTTATTGCATTCAAACAAAGATAATGGAAGCTTTCATTCTTCAGGAGAAGGTCAGACCAAAACAACAAACAAAAGAGGAAGCTTACTATTGGAAGAAAAACTAAATGCCCTACACATGTAAAAGAAAATAAATAAACAACATATGCTTCCCTCCACTCCCTGACTAACCAAAAACAAGGATTAATATATATGAAGAAAAAGGTGGTGACTCAATCTCCCTACTGCTTTCCAAAACAAACAAAAAGTTGCTATACAATACCTTTTAGTTACCAAACAAAGTTATAAAGAAGAAAAAAAAGGGATTGCTTTATCACACAAAGCACACCAAAAATCAAGCACAACTGTACCACACAGGGACAACACACCAGTTTCACACTTGGCTCACTTTTCTGGGGCAGGGGACTGAAGGGAACCCTCCACGTTTACGTTCTTTTCTATTTATTTAAGTTTGTTACCCTCTCCCAACCCTAGACTGGGAGTAGATCGTAACACTTGTAACCGCTTTCCATTAAGCCGCTATTGTATTAGTAATAGAAGTGAGCAAGTAATTAACGCGTATAAACTCCATGAACACAGATGTAAGACGCAAACAATGTCTTTTTTATTTGTTGTGCTCTAATTAATAAACGTTGCTTCCAATTAGCTTCTTGTGGTGTCTCATTTTTTGTTGTTCAAAGCGTACTAATGTTTAGTCCATACCTTGCAAATACAGCACACAAACATTGTCTATATTACATTTGTCCTTGAACGTCACTATTTATCAGTGAAGCATGGTTAAGCACCATTAAGCTCAATCCAACACATTACAATCCTGTAAGCACGGTCAGCATGGCTATTCCACGTAGTACATGGCTTAACACGGTCAAAAAACTGATGCTGCGTCCCAATTCGCCTACTTATACTACGCCCTAAAAGTATGTACTCTTTTTGTGAAGAAAAAGTACATACTTTTGAGTGTGTAGCAAAAGAGTAGGCAAGCTTTGGGACATACTACTTCGTCATCTTTAACGGACAGATCTGTCGCGTGCATCCTGTCACCGTAAACTGCCTTGTCAATCATCTCGTCACAGTTAAAATCCTCCATTCAATCTAAGTTAATATAACTTCTTACCATTTCGGATAGAATTGTTGTCGCACGTTCATCTGCCAGTCATGGGTCTTTCATGCCGAGACTATCCTCATGTGTTTGGAATTTGAATATAATAATCCATTTAAAAGTGAATGGCTAAACGTATCTTTGCAAAAGTTCACAATGCTGCTGCAGATGCAATATAATGTGGACAACATTGGATAAAACGTCTCCGGTTACTATCGTAACCTCGGTTCCCTGAGAGGCGGGAACGAGACATTACGTCATACTGACGTATATGGGAACTCCTCCCTTCTCCATTTTCACTGAAATCTTATAGGTTAACGCCAGCTGGAGACAGCTGGCCAATTGACGCAAAACATGCAAATGCTGACCGGTCCGCGGGCAGTATAAATAGCATGGGCGCGACAATTACGTCAGAATCAAGACTGAACGCTAGCACAGCTGATCAAACGGCGAGCACGGCGGTTGACGTAATGTCTCGTTCCCGCCTCTCAGGGAACCGAGGTTACGATAGTAACCGGAGACGTTCCCTTTCAAGGCGGTCACTTCGACATTACGTCATACTGACGTATATAGGAACTGTATAGAATCCCGCCGTGAGCGCAGTGAAGATAAGCCCTGAACGGGGTCAAACTACACTCCCACAGGAACAACAGTTCTAAGCCAGCAGCGCCGCTAGGAGCACTCAAAACTGATAGCCGAAACTAGACCAACGTCTGCTCCGGCTTACCAAGTTGTGCATCCACTGCAATGAGGCGAAGGCTGCACTGGACAGGGCAGCACAACACCATAAGCACTCGAGCACAAGAGCTAACACAGTGTCGACGGCATAGCGGTGACAGCTGCATAACCTTAAGCCACACACAGAGTTAACAGTACGTTGGAACTACTGCGTAATGTGGAAACAGCCATGTAACCTTATAGTCATAACACAGAGTTAGCAGCAATGGTAACTCTGCAATACAGACTACTGCACAGCTGGTGGTAACAGTTTCATGAGTACATTGATAAAACTCACCGAACCCACGACGCTAAGGTGGTGCATCAAACTTGGAACCCTGGTGAATGTGTTCTGAGAAGACAGCCAGCATACCTAAATTTAAAGCGTCGAATTCAGAGAAAAAGTCTCTGTATAAAACAGCACGTCCCTAGTACCATCCACCAAGCACACAAACAGCTGGTAGACTGCTGCCTAGTGATCCACGTACATCCACAAATCCCTTACAGGGCCAACATCACTCTGAGCATCGGCATCATGCGAGGCTAAACTCAGCAGATAAGGCGGGCACACTGTAAACCCGAATAAGTTGGCACAACTCAAAAAATTTAAGGCAATAAATTGCCTCAAATTTTTTAAGTTAAGAAATTCAAAGTTTAAGTAAGCAGAACTGACATATTTTTATTTTGTATTTGTACATTTGAATTGTTCTTAACTTGAAATGTTTGAGTACACTAATTCATACATTTAACTTAAAATTTCATGTAATCTCAATGTGAACACTTTTATTAGTATAAACTTAGCTAGCTTTAACAAGCTAGTTTGCTAACATACTATTTTGTTAACTTCTTAACAATAGTATGCTATACGGTAACACTTGCAGCAATGTAAAGGTTTTATTTGCTCTCAAATCAAGCTCATGCACCACTTGTCACCATGATGGTAACTATCCTAAAACCAACATTAACAGAAATTCTTCTAAATTAGCATAACGAAACATTAATCATTACTAAATCACCCGCTTAACATTAATCTTGCACAAAAAAACATTGTATTACACTTAATTTTAGCATTTACTCTCCCTTTCGAGTGCCATCGGCAAAGCATGCTGGGAAATATACATCCCAGCCGTTTCAGTTAAACTTAAGTTCGTCTAAATTAAAAGAAATAATTTCATAAAACTCAAAACAATGAAACAGTTCAGTTTACTTAAAATATATCCATTCTGTGAACTTGAAAGAAAAAGAAAGTGCTAAATACTCATAAAAGTTAATTTGACTGAACTAATTAGTTTAATTTAAGTTTTTCCTACTCAAACCAATTAAGTATTTTGAGCGTTAGGGTTTACAGTGCAGGGATCAACCTGTGCTCCGAACGGTGTAAGCGACTTCGGAACGTAGCTTGGTATCGGACTGAGAGTGACGCTGCAGTCATCAGGTCCGAGACAATGCGACAACATTCACTAGAATGAGCGTAAGTCTCCAAGTGCTTCGCTGGGGCGAGAGCCGGTGGTAAGGCCATCTCAGGGAGAGCTCCGTCTCAGCACTTGTCAGTGTGAGGTGTCTTGCTCAACTAAGGACCCAGCAGCGGACACACAAGAAGGTTCCACAGCTTGAGGCTGGGGTGGCACATGCACGTACAGCATAGGTCGCTGTAGCGCCAACTTAATACACACAGTTAGCTCCGTATTAGGCTGAAGGATACGGGGCAACACCGCTGCATGAACACATCCATTTGTAAATAAATGCAGCGCATGTCGCCGTATCGACGGAGACTGTGAATATGCACAGTTTGACTGGGATAGCTAGTTGCACTGAAAATACAGGGCAACATGGCAGCATAACACAAGTGAGTAAGGAATAGCGCATCCTTGCATGTACATAACGCAGCGCTGTAGCAACAGAAACTGTGTAGAGACAGAAACTAAGATGCATAGTTAGATTAGGATGGCTAGCAGCACTGAAGGAAACAGGGCAGCATTACAGCATAACACATCCGTTTACGTACATACATCCAGAACTGTGAATATGCACGGTTAGATTAGGATAGCTAGTTTTGCACTGAAGGAAACAGGGCAACAAAATAGCAAAAACACGTCCTTGTACATGCCGTGTAGTCGCCATAGCGACAGAACTGAATATGCAGTTAGATAGGATAGCTGGATGTTGCACTGAAGGACAGAGGGCAACATAACAGCATTACCCATCAGTGTGCACATTTCAAACATCTGAGTGTATAATGCAGTGCAAGTCGACGAAGCAACCGAGACTGCATGAATATGCACAGTTCACATAATGGTCAGTTACGTTAGCAACATAACTGCATAACGCTTCAGTGTGGACACAGATGCAGCGCAAGTCGCCGTAGCGACAAACTGTGACTATGCACAGTTAGATTGGATAGCTAGGTGCACTGAAGGATACAGGGCAACGCGATAGCATAGTCACATTAGTGTGTACAAAAACACAGCGTCAGAGGCATCGCGACATCGACTGTGAATACATAGTAAGTCAGAATAGCCGGTTGCACTGATGATACAGGGCAATATTTAGCGGCGTAAACATAGCACATCAGTGCGTAGCGTGTACACAGCGTCAGTTGCACCGCACAACAACTGTGTACGTAATCAGAATAGCCATTTGCACTGAAGGACACAGGGCAATATATAATGGCATAAATCATTACACATAACAGTGAGTTGTATGTACGTAACACAGCGTCAGTTGCATCGCACAACAACTGTGAATACGTAGTAATCAGAATAGCCATTTGCACTGAAGGATACAGGGCAACAACGGCAAAATTCATAACGCAGTGTACAGTGTGTACGTAACACAGCGTCAGTTGCATCGCACGACTGTGAATACGTAGTAATCGGAATAGCCATTTGCACTGAAGGATAAGGAACAGGGCAATATATAATGGCATAAATCATACACATAACAGTGCGTAGTGTGTACGTAACACAGCGTCCATTGCAACGCAACAACTGTGAATACGTAGTAATCAGAATAGCCAGTTGCACTGAAGGGTACAGGGCAATATCGTGGCATAAGCATAACACACACATATCAGTGTACATAAACACAGCGTCAGTGGCATTGCACAACTGTGAATCAGAATAGCCAGTTGCACTGAAGGATACAGGGCAATTTATAGCGGCATGAATCATGAACACATATCAGTGTGTAGAGTGCACGTAAACACAGCGTCATTTCATCGCACAACAACTGTGAATACGTGGTAATCAGAATAGCCATTTGCACTGAAGAAACAGGGCAGCATATAACGGCGCAAATCTTAGCACATATCAGTGTGCAGTGTGAACATAAACACAGCGTCAGTGGTGTAGCGATAACAACTGTGAATACGTGGTTAAATCAGAATGGCCAGTTGCACTTTGGGATACAGTGCAATATATAAGAGCATAACAGTTAAATCATAGCACAAATCAGTGTGCAGTGTGTACATAAACACAGCGTCAGTGGCGTAGCGACAACAACTGTGAATACGTGGTTAAATCAGAATGGCCAGTTGCACTGAGGGATACAGGGCAACATATAAGGGCATAACAGTTAAATCATAGCACATATCAGTGTGCAGTGTGTACATAAACACATCGTCAGTGGCGTAGCGACAACAACTGTGAATACGTGGTTAATAGAATGGCCAGTTGCACTGAGGGATACAGGGCAATCAGTGTTGGGGAAGCTACTTTGAAACTGTAGTTTGACAAGCTACAAGCTACTCGTTAGTTAAAGTAGTTAAACTACAGTCAAGCTACCCTTTTGGAAAAGTAGTTAGCTACACTACAAGTTACGATCAAAAAGTAGCTAGCTACATTGAAACTACTTGCTTTTTTTGAACAACATTATAAATAACTGAATAAGTGTCTGAGGAATGTTTTAAGTAAAATATTTAGTGTTTAAAACAATGCAATACAATTATGATTTTTATTGTTTTATTACACACAACACTCAAATATCTCAGACTGTTTGTCAAAAGTGCAAAATTGCAACAAATACAACATTGCAAGAACAAAATATACATCCAACGTAATTTGCATGTATAGACTTTTTCTCAAAAATACCAATTGTGACTGTGAGATGGTTGCATTTTGGCAAGAAAATACATTGAACAAGCGCTCACATGTGGCACTGACAATGCACGTTAAACTCGCTCACATGCAGTTATGGAGCTCGAAAGAAGAACCTGAATCACAAGCTGCTTGTGAGCACAGTTCGGTTCGCTCCGGATCCAGTCACAACAAATCTATACAGCAATTTAATTAGATCAAAGCCTTTGTCGTGCGATAAACAAACTAAGATTACATTTTTTGTTCAACGGAAACACGATGGCGCAAACTTTAGTTTATTGGTCTTTTATGTTCATTACCAAACGCGGACAGATCATGGCGGTTCATTGTAATTAAATCAGAAATAGAAATTTGATGTAACATAGAGAGCAATAAAGCAGGATAATTAATACATTTTAAAATGGCCATTAATCACCTGTATGTGCGTCCTTAAATTTGTGCTTGAGGTCTTCTGTACGTCAGTGAACCGTTAGCCGCAAGATGCGTGAATAAACAACAGGTGGCGGTAATGGCAAAACAAATTAGTTTGTAATCTAACAAGAAGAAGAATATCCTTGCATCGCGCTGATTCGCGCAGGCTCAACAAAACACAATGTAGCTTTTGCTCGCGCTACACCGCTACTTGCTGCAAAAGTAGTTAGCTACTGGAAAAACAACACTGTTTAAAAAGCAACTGAGCTACTGCCAAGCTACTGAAAAATGTAGTTAAGTTAGTAGCGTCGCTACTTGTAGTTAACTACTCCCCAACACTGAGGGCAATATATAAGGATATGACAGTTAAACCATAGCACATATCAGTGTGCAGTGTGTACATAAACACAGCGTCAGTGGCATAGCGACAACAACTGTGAATACGTGGTAATCAGAGTAGCCATTCGCACTGAAAGAAACAGGGCAATATATAACGGCACAAATCATAGCACATATCAGTGTGCGGTGTGAACATAAACACAGCGTCAGTGGCGTAGTGACAACAACTGTGGATACGTGGTTAAATCAGAATGGCCAGTTGCACTGAAGGATACAGGGCAGCCTGACGACATAAGCTGTAAGCTGTGCACCTCCATCACCAGAGCGGGGCGTCCTGGCGCGGCGCTCTCCGTGGCCTGTGTCGCCACATTCCCGGTCCCGCCCTCTGCCAACGGTGAAGATCCGGTTTGTTCGGGTTCGAACCGTTTTGGCGGCTGTAGCCGAATTACCCTGCCACATTCCCTGATTGGCCCTTATCAATCATGGCTTCCAAATAATCCCCATCCACTCAATTGGCTCTATATCTCTCCTCTCAACCTATAGCTGGTGTGTTGTGAGCGCACTGGTGCTGTTGTACTGTGGCTGCCGTTCCATCATCCAGTAGATGCTGCACACTGGTGGTGGTATGCATGTATGTATGTAAGTAAATATGTATGTATATGATCTACAGCACATGATGTAATCAAGTCTCATGTTAAGCGCTTTGGTGGCCATTTGGTCTGTGAAAGCGCTATAAATGCAGTCCATTTACCAGTCCATTTGACTTTTTTTGACAATTTGTGATTTCTTTTTTTACAATTTGACAATTTTTTGACAATTTGATAACTTTCCTCATTTTAAAGATTTATAAACATTGTTTAGCTGATTGTGTCTGTAATTTCAATTTACTCATAATCACTCATGAATAACAATAATTTCCACAATTTCTTTGATTAAAACATGTAATTAGATGATTCACAGATCTGTTTCTCTAGTCCCAGACCGCGCTGATGCTCTGCAGGGGGGAAATTACAGCAGGACGTTATGAAATCATTGAATTGTGTCACAGTGTGATAGACTGTTCCAGCAGGCTTACCGCCACGCAATATTTAACAGATGGATGGACTGCTTGACGTGTTAGTGTGTCTTGGATGTGTTTGGCAGAGACAAAACACAGCAGCCATATGCCAAAAGTTATTTAAGTCATTCTCTCAGATTCAAATAAACACCCTGCAGGAGAGAGGAACGTGCTCATATTTTAATGGCAGACTTTATGGAGAATGCTCTGAAATAATTTGTAATTCAGAAAAAGTGCACTCAGTGTAAAGTTCCACTGTAACTTATTTTTTCCACGTGCAAGTTGTAACTTTAATATGCAAATGTCAAGGGGTCACGGTTTGGCACAGTAACAGTTAGCCCCTGCTGGTAAATGTCTTAACTACACCATCTGGCTGCAAAAAGCATCTTATTCCATTTCAAAGTACCATTTTGCATCATTTACATTGACTTATGGTTTTTGTTTTTGTTTGTTTGTTTTTGATCAAATAAATCACAAATATTTCATTATACTATGGTGGTAATTTTTTATTATAATTATTAATATTAAAATACATAATTCATACAAATATTTATCATTATTGCTATTTTCTTATTTGAGGGCTTTTGAAGTGTGAAATTTGTCACTTTTTTGCTACTTTTTCCATGTTTTGTTGAGGTCATTACAAATCTTGGTTTTGCATAAATGCCTTGACATTTGATATCCTTTTCATGGAGTTCCTTTTCTCAGAATGACTAAAATATGTTATTTTTTTTATTTTGTTATTCCATGCAATTTGTTCAAGTTTCTTTCTCAGTTGTTTTAAATTACAGTTGCAAACTAAATCATTATTTTTGCTTCAACTAAGACTTGATGTACTTCAGCTAAGACTTGATTCATGTAAAATACCATGAAGTTTTTAAAAACGGCATGAGTTGCATTAAAAGCATAGCTTTTCATCAATCTAAATCCAGTGAATATGATGACTACATACTCTCTAGGCAAGATATTTTTTAATCTGATTAATGCAGTCAGATTTATGGCAATAAATATTCTATATAATTAATTATTTAAAATATGCTTTAATTTAATTCGAATCAAGATGCCAAGTTTGGATCAAAGCCCAGATTGACATAGGAACATGCTGGTCCTCTGTGAACAGCTCTTTAGGCTTCTCTGTAAATGTAGCTAGTGGTTATGGCCTGTGATGTGTGAACTGTCTTTCACAAAATAATTCTGCAGTCACAGCATTTTTCTTTCAGCCTGCAGGGACATTAAGCGCTAATGTTCCAACTAACTATCTAAAGACTAAAACATTCGACTTGGGAATGGGTGTCTTCCTGATTTCCACTGTGAAGAAAGAAGGAACTTCTGCTTATAGTACATCGCCAGATATATTTATCCAGTCAAACTTGGCTGAAAATAGTATTTTCTCCTTTTATGATTGCAAATGAATGTTCAGCACTTATGTTGGCCTCTGCTCTCAGGTAAATCCAGGGTTGCTCTTCCTTTTGTCTATTTGATATTAGCTCATGCTAGTGCTATAGCCTTTAAGATTTTTGCTTTTGATTCATTATAGTAATAAAATGACCGAAGGACACAGACATTTTGTCAAACAAAGGCAAGATGTCTTATCTTAGTTTATGAAGGAACATTTTTCCCTGATGCATCTCTCTGGAATGAATGCCTCTGTGTCAGTTGAAGATGCTTTGAGCCTGAAATTCCAAATACACATCAGAAACACAGTTGACAAACAGTAATTGTCAAATAAATACATATTGGATTTTAATTATTAAGGTAGGCTACTCAAAATGCCGTAGTATAATCTATTTGAGGATAATATTAAAATGGACTGAAACTGATACAATGAGAATTAATCATTTTAATAATGCATACTAAACACACTGCCAATAAGACATCAAGCACAAATAAAACAACAGACAAACAAACCGCATTTCAAAGGCTTTGAGAGATGTCAGTTGTGTTTTTTACACAGGCACTTTGTGGTTCTGTGTCCTCCCTCCAGCAGGGGGCAGCAGCAGCGTTCATGTACCCTCACCTGGGCATGTATTCCTGTGGTAGGCCGCTGATGCTTCTGTCTCTGAGAGCTTTATCTACAGTGTGGATGTATTCATCTATACGAGCTCTCATCTCAGGGGTGAAGGGGTCAAAAGTCAGGCTACGAGATCCAGAGCGTTTGAAAAGGCCGTCTCTGTTGCTCTCCGTGCAGAGGAGTCTTTCCTCGGGAATGCTGATGTTCAGGAAAGCACTGATAGTCTTTAACTGAGGGACTAGATCTTTCTGAAGATTTTCAAAGTGTACCACCAGCAGGCGGTGGGCAAATCGCAACCAGGCCAGAGCGTGAGACACCCACCAGGTCGAATAGCTGTCCACAAACTCAGACCACTCTGTGAACAAAACAAAACAAAAAACAGCATTATAGTAAAATTAACTAGCATCTCCCACATGCTTAAACCTAGGACTGTATTTGGGATAAAAATCGAATTGTGATTTAAAATGAAATTCCAGGTTGGCTGTCCTTGTTTGTAGGGCTGCACAATTTGTGATAAATGTATATTATATCAATATGACTATAATATAATAACAATAATATGAATCCATTATTATTATTATTATTATTATCATTATTACTAATTGAAAACATAAACATTAAATTCAAAATGTAAAATAAAAAATATGAGCATTTAAAGCTGCAGTCCGTAGTTTCGCCATCTCTGTTCGAAATCTGCAATTGCAGTTATACGCGGAATTATCAACTTTACGTGGGTTGTGCCTCGGCACGGCACAGCGCAGATGAATCCAATGTTTTGAGGAGTGTGTGTGGCTGTCAGTCACCGCACCAGTGTGGATACTGGCATTCGGAATCACAGATTATACTTTTTGGATGCATGAGCAACATAAGAATTTTCACCGGAAAATGTCATCTGAACTAGTAACATCCACTGTTGTTCTGACAAACTAAGGGGAAAAAGCATTGCAGTAAATCACGCTGATTAAATCTAACGATCGCTTATCATATCACGTCAAACCGTGCAAAAAAATACTTTGTTCTCAAATTGTAAATGTTAAAGGTATAGCGGAGGATTTTCTTTTTCCGGGTGGGTAGCCTATACTATTGGTCCACCTAAGTGTCAATCATTCTGGTGATATGTTTACGTAAGGCGGTCGTACGTGCTCGTCCCTATGTAGTTTTCGCTTTCTGCGCATGCGCACTTTCAGGTTTATTATGTGTGATGAGTTACGGTTTCAGCCAATCCTTTGAAAATGGCTGAGGGTCGAAAGAGAAAAAATGTATACGAAGTGTATGATAAGAAGAGATTTTGGGTGAATATTTCACACGCTGGCGTGCGCTAAAAGCACAGGTTGGGCTTCCCACTGATGCCGCAGTCGCGAAAATTCTACTAGACAGGTAAAGTTTGTTATGCTATTTGGAGAAATCCATTTAAAATCACTGCTAGTAAAAGTTTCATAGGCGTTCCCTCTCGGGAGCAAATAGAGTGTTGCGCATGTGCATTTTTAAAAAAATTGGAGAGGGCGGGTCTTCTCTAAAATTCGGAAAGATCCTCCGCTATACCTTTAACAACATCAGCATTGCGTGACTACATTTGATGCCCTTCTGATATTATCCTTGTTTTCTCATGGGTCCAGTTGCGGTCTCTTTTTTTCTGTAGCCACTCCGAAGTCCGAAGACTTTTGCATTTTACAGCGGGTGAATCTGTTGTCACTGGTGATTGTTGTTTGAACCTTTCTGAATCCACCATCAAATTGATAAGTTTAATTATATCAAGTGCTGTGAGAAAAGGCTATAAATCTCCCCCTCCAGCATCCTCACATGCAATATAGCCTACAAGCCGAGACTCCTCCTTTATGTGTACAGATGTGACGTAATGACTCAATATAGCCTACTAGCCGAGACTCCTTCTTCATGTGTACAGATGTGACGTAATGACTCAATATAGCCTACAAGCCGAGACTCCTTCTTTATGTGTACAGATGTGACGTAATGACTCAATATAGCCTACTAGCCGAGACTCCTTCTTCATGTGTACAGATGTGACGTAATGACGCAAAGACATGCTTGAATCTCCCGCGGAAATCCACCAGTACCACTGGAATTAAAAACATTATTACAAGCTTACCGTTTTGAATCGAGCTACGGCAAGCAGATAGTTTTGAACCATGGCTGGTTATGTACTTGCTCAAATTTATTTTGGATAATTTTTAATCCAAAAAAGTTACGAACTGCAGTTTTAAGAACAAAATGAAATATGAAGTCTTCTGAAGAGACACGATTGCTTTATATGATGAACAGATTTAGGCTTTTATTCACATATAAACATTGATCAGTGAACGTAGAGCACTCAAATTTGGTAAACGTTTTGGCCCCCTTTGAAGTTTGCTGAGGCCCCCTAGTGGGCCCCGGGCCCCTGGTTGAGAACCACTGCTCTAAAGGGTCTGAACATACTGTAAGACTGAAACGAATGCTGTTTCTATCATTAGCACCTTTGCTCCTCCAGTGAACGTCCGATGCGTAGCCCAGGTGTCCGGCACACTTGCGGTTGAACTCCGCTATTAGAGAACGATAGGGGTTTCGCATCAGCAGGATGGCAGAGTTGAACATTTCGATCTCTCGCTGGCCGCTTTCATGAGTCTTGATGCAGATGACTCTCCCGCTCTGCCAGTAATCCTTCTCTCCTTTAAAGCCTACAAAGATGCAGAAATCTGAGAAGCGCGAGTCTGCATTTGCTTTTCAATTAATCTCATTCTTGCTAGTCTAGGACAAACAATTGAGATGTTTAAGAGGTGTCAGTGTTGATTTTCTTTCTTGTGGGGCAATATCTAAAAGTGTTTGTGTTTCTGATGAGTTCATGTTCCCACTCCAACAGAATCCTAATAAATCTCACGGCTGAAAGGGATGAGGGTTTAAGTGTTATTAGTGGACTCTCACCTTTGTTGTACAGAGATCCGTCAAAGTAATAGCTTCCGGTGTAGAATCCAGTAGCGAGTTCAATCAGGTGACGTAACCAGGTGTTTCCTGCCCCTGGGAAGCTGGACAGGGCCACGAGGGTCCTGGACTTCTGGGGCAGAAATGTCCTTTCTTTGCATGTTGCATCTGAAAGAAAAGATATTTTCTTTTGCAGCAGTAGTTCTTGAAGTTTAAGTTAAATGTTGTAGCATGTTGTAGGTTACCTAACACAGGAGTACTGTACACCCAGTAGTAGTCCTGTTCATAAGGGGAAGTGTGGTTTGTTTTGTTGCCCCTCTCACACATGCGTTCCTGTTCACTCATCTGGATTGTGAAGAGAAATGGGGCATGGCTGCAGAAACAGTGCTGACCTCTCAAAAGGGCCAATGGCAGGTCCTGCGAGTTCACACACAATTTACAGGAGTCAGATAAAGCTCTGAATAAACAAACCATGTCATGTGTAACGAGTGATGGGCAGCTAAATTATTGTAAACTAGAGCTGCACAATTAATCGTTAAAAGATTGCGATCTCGATTCAAACACCATCTTATTCCTAAATGACAACGATTCGGCTGTCTATTAAATCTTTGACTAGTAAGATCACAGCGAACATTCAAATCTGCATTGGCATAAAACAGTTTCACAGTCTTTTCAACCATTAGTATCATTATTTCTGTTACAATACTGGGATAAACGTTTGTTTCGGATATAAACACTGATGACTACAGAAGTGATCAAAATACAGCATATCACCTTTTTAAAGAAACTTTGGTAACACTTTACTTGAAGGGGTGTGCATAAGACTGACATGACACCTTCATAATCATGACATGACACATGTCATGAATATGAAGGAGGTTTTATGCATGTTTATGACAACTGTCATTAAGTGTCATTCGCTCAATTATGACATTTTTAATACAAATATGACATTTGAGATGTCTTTGTTATGACACCTTGACATAAACTAATACATCATAACCTGTCAGTGTCTTTGTCATGACAACTTGACATAACCAAGACAACATAAATTGTCATAAATGTGTCATAAACATGACATAGTAGATTAATGATCAAACTTAAGAAACCACTTAGCTTTATGGGTTAACATTACATTAAACTGTCATGTGGTTGGGTTTTGACATTGGCTGTCGTGAGGCCATTATAACTGTGTCATGAATATTTTTCTTGACCTCAACTACAGTGGTACAAATTGAATTTGTCATTAAAATGTTATAATGGGCTCATGACAGCCAATGTCAAAACCAACCACATGACAGTTTAAAGTAATGTTAACCCATAAAGCTAAGTCTTATGTTTGAAACATTTTTCTGCTATGTCATGTTTATGACATATTTATGACAGGTTGTGTTGTCTTAGTAATGTCAAGTTGTCATGACAAAGACACTGACAGGTTATGATGTATAGGTTTATGTCAAGGTGTCATAACCAAGCCATCTCAAACGATGTCATAATTGAGCAAATAACACTTAATGACAATTGTCATAAACATGCATAAAACCTCCTTCATACTCTTCATAGTCATGATTATGAAGGTGTCATGTCAGTCTTATGCACACCCCTTCAAGTAAAGTGTTACCGAAACTTTACACTTCAAATTAAGATCGTATCAATTACATCATTACAGTAGGTGTCACCAGTAGGTGGCGACAAGTGACTGTCATAAAAAAAATTGTCATAGAATCATTCATTCAAGAGATTTGTCAAAAATGCTGATTCATCCAGTATTGAAACAAGTGAAGTCTTTATGAGCGAGACATTGAATCATTCAAACGGATTAAAAAATATGCAGCAAATAACATTTTGTCACAACCTCTAGTAAATTACTTATTTAGTTTAGTTTTGAATTGTGGGAGAATCGTGATCAAGTGTGTTTGCACACACTTGGCTAATAAAGCTCATTCTGATTCTGATTATATTTTAAACGGGGGAAAAAAAGTCTTGTTTCTCAATTTATCCAGAATAGTGCAGACAAACAGATCTAGATTGAATGAATCAATTAAGCGGGGGTTTAAGGGAGACTTAATTACTATTATTATTATAATGAATAATAATAATAAACTTCACCATCTTCAGTGATTGGCCCCATATAATAATAATGTTTTTTTATTTATTTTTGTATTCTTCTTCTTCTTCTTCTTCTTAATAATAATAAATACACTTTTAATTTGCTCCAAAATGATTCATACGAGCATTTGTGAATTATACCTGATCTGTACAGATCTCGATACACTGCTGAGGAGTGTGTGTCGGCCCAGAGGTCTGGATCAGGAAGTCAGCGATAGAGTTCTTTGGCCTCTTGAAACAGCCGTGGTAGTGCACAGTTCTGTCTGAGAAACATCGGACAGAAAAACAGAAGTCATCTTGGACAAAGCCTCAGGTGACCCTCCCACTGTCCTGTAGCAGATGACGTATGAAGTTACAACAAGAGCAGCCCATACTATCTCCAACCTTCTTTCTGTCTTATCTAGTCATACTCCATCCATGCCCAATTGCCCATTTTAGCACAGGGTTCCAGGCCTTTAAACTAGTTCTTCTCTAATCCATTACTCACAACATATAATAAACATTATTATATATGTGTGTGGCCCATTCAAGCAGAACTGCACTCATGTTTACAGTTTAATACTTCTGCCTAATGCCCGGTACCAGTGTGTTTGCTGCTATGACCTACGTCTACTGACTAGCCAATAAAAATGCAACAGGAAATGGCGTATTGACTTTAAACTACTTTCCTCAAGCTCCATTTACCAAAACTGGCATGCCATGTTGGCCTCTTTTCCCTAGCCATGACTGCGTCCATATTCTCCTCCTTCGCTTTCTCGCACATAAAAACCACAACTGCCAAAGTGTGAATTCATCTTGCTCTATTTGTTTGCCACTAGCGCACACTGATGATGTTCTATTCTTCTATCCTAAATTGTGTCGTAGCATACGATTCAATAGGTGTCATCATTGTACAGTCTACATATACAGTACATGTCATACCCAAGTTTATTAGATCCATGTCGTACAGTGTGATTTGTAATAATCTTATAGGATTGCTGAAATCGCACAGTCTGTAGCAGGCTTTAATGTGACTCACATCTTCTCTGTCCAGGAAGACGATCCTCAACCCTGTAAACAGAAATGCGTTCCACCCCTCCGCAGGGGTATCCCTTCTCTCCCCGGCAATCCAGATTACAGTCCTCTCCCCGAGCCCGGCGGGAACTGACCCGGTTGCCACAATGGCACTCCGCTCCATACTCCAGCCCAGCGTACCGGAACCCACTGCAAAAGAGCAAACCTTCACTTCTGAGGAATTTACATACACATACACATTCTATTCTATTCTATTTTATTCTATTCTATTATATTATATTGTACTCAACCAGTCTTATCTCGTCTTTTCAGTAACACTTTAGAATACGATTTAATTAGTTAACATTAGTTAATCCATTAGGTATGATGAACTAACAATGAATAACATTTTTACAGCATTTATCTATGTTAATGTTAATTTATAAATATGCTTATAATTTATTGTTCATTTGTTCATTCACAATACATTAACTAATGCTATTGCAATGTTAAAAAATACATTAACTGATGCAATTATAAATGTTAAAAATGTATTAGTGAACGTAGAATGTAAACAAAATGAATAAATGCTGTAAAGATTGTGTTCATTATACCTTCACGTTAACTATAGCTAATGATTTCTGAAGGATCAAGAAATAATAGTTGATAAAAATTCAGCTCTGCCATCACAGGAATAAATTACATTTTGAAATGTATTAAAATAGTTTTTAAAAAAGTTTTTTTTTAATTATAATAATATTTCACCATATTAATGTTTTTACTGTATTTTGATCAAATAAATGTAGCCTTGGATGAGCATAAAAGACGTCTTTCAAAAATATTTTTTTCATAATTCTAAACTTTTGACCGGTAATGTGGGACTTCTTGTTCTATCCACCTTATTTAAGCGGTGGTACAGTTGTAAATTTAATGTGCAAGGCTTCAAGTGTCAGCCACTTTGTTATTTATTTGTTGAACAAAAACAGTCATTGTTATTTTAATGTTGCAAACTGATATTTGTTATAATATTATTTTAATTTATTATCATGCTAACAAACAAACTGGTTTGTAGAGAAAATTAGTTTTACCATTTACTGCACTTTGGTATTCTTCTAGTTATTTACCTAAAAAAATTGCCTAAATTCTCGCACATTCACAGGTAATAGCTAACCCCCGCTTTGCTAAGTAAAAAGATCAAAACGTACCTGTTGGCATTTCCTAAATAAAGCATTGTTTTATTTTGAGCAGTGAATATGTTTTTTATATTGACTTTTTGTATTTTAAAATAATGATTTTAGAATGGAATTTCTGTCTTTTTAAATGGTTGAAGCATGTATGTATTTGTAATGCTCTTTCTCTGGATGGACTCCAGGTCAGTCACACCAGCCAGCTCACATTCTGCCCCCTGCTTCTGTGGATAAACACTGAACGCATTCTTCTAAAAGAACAGGGTTTCTTTCATTTATCTTTCATTTTCATCCCTTCAGAGTCTCAGACGTTACCTCTCTGAGCAGGTGTCCTGACACAAGGCGCTGGTCATTTTACGGAGATCATAAAGAACTGTCCCGCCGAGTGCGTGCTCCGTTTCATTGTTTATAAAACATCCAATGTAGGTCCCTTGTCGGAAACAATAAAAAACAAAAGCAATATAAACAGTTTAGAATAATTATAAAAAATCTTACATTTAAGATGGGTAATTCTATTTTATAAACATTACCTTTATGTCTGGCTTCCTTGTGTGACAGATTATGTTTAGAAGATCTTTTCTGTTCAGCATTACCGTGAAACCAGTGGCGTCTCAGATGCCTGGTTTCCAGGTTACGAGATATGAGGTGCTTCTGGTCCATTATATTGCCTATCTGCTCAAGAGGTTGGTTCTCCATCTCCTGGATGACATTCCTCCTGTACAACCACCTGGCAGCAGGTACTTCCAGGGCTCTAGGTGGTGCTGGTAGGGAAGGGAGCGCCATGGTATCCGTTTCTCTCTGAAATGTCTCCACACTGGAGCGCTGAAGCAGTAACACGCTTCCTGCCATGATGTAAGCCACACCCAGAAAAAACAGGAGCAATTGAGCTCTCCTTAAAAAGGATGGCTTGGCCATCCTGGTTCAAACCATCCAGATGGATGTCAAACAAGATCCTTACACTTATACAGGACAACTGAAGAGAAGATGATACATTCTAGAAGGCGCTGTGATCTTCATATTTTAGAGAAGATTTAGCTCTTGGTGTCTACTAGTTCACAGGACCTAAAATAAATAGAAAAGGCCTGTCAGTATGAATACAAGATCAGATAATCAGATAAAAACACGTCCCTTCACAGATCTGAACCATAAATCTCTAACAACTCAAAGGAAAATATGTGAACCACTTGTCATATTTCTTCATAGAGGCTTCGCCCCTTTGGGGCTAATGAGCTGTTTTTGATGAATCAATAAGAGACCAATTACCATTTTCCCTTTTGATTTATTAAACATGTTTGGAAAACTGAAGAGAACCTGCTTGCAGAAACACGGGTGCGGTATGAAAACATCAACTGAAGGAATCGCTGAATTATGTCTCTTGGTCTTCATTTGTGCCTGGTGCTTTATGGGATGTGAGTTGTCTGTCCATCAGAGTGATAGGCTGGAAGACATTTCTGCCTGTGGGAGGAAAGAGCTGTCCATTCTGCTGAACTTCATATCACAGATCAAGAAGCTCATTCATATTGCAGAAAGAGAGAAGACATCCAGTGCAGATTCGTCAGTGTATAATAGCACAGCTTATAAAATAACTCAGTGTCTGAAGAAATCTGATGTTTTGCCAAAGCAATACTTTGCAACTGAAATCTTTTACCGTTTTTGATTAGTATAGCCTAACTCTTAGTAATATTTAGGATTCAATACATGCTCAGTCGTTGTGGTAATGTAGATTATCACATAAATTAATATCCACTTGTCCCTCCTTTAAAAAAAAAAAAAATCTGTTACAGTGACACACTTACAATGGAAGTGAATGGACCAAATTGTAAATGTTAAAATGCTCAATGTTGCAATAGTATGATTTTAGTGTGAAAAAAGTGTAAAGTTCCAATTTTTCCAACTTCATTGCCAGGACGACACAATTAACACTAAAATGTAAACACGTAAACGACTGTAAAAATGATGAACCTTTCAGCTCAAATAATACAAGTTTTATCAGAAGAAAGAATGTAATTGCTTATTTAACATTGTAAGCTTCACACATACTTTAATACTCCAAAAATTGGAACTAAGTATATAAAAGAAAGACACAAATGTTGTCAATTGAACTTAACTTATTTGTAGCAGGAATATTCCTTAAAATCCTAAAGGATGCAACAGCTATAGATAAATCATTTTGACAATGTTATCTCCTATGTAACAGATTTCCATCAGGACTCAAATAACAAATAACAGGCAACAACATATGGCATCGCTCTTTTAAATTCATCATCTGTACTGAAATGTTTGACACTTTGACACTTTTGTCTTGTAGAATCTGTGGAAAACGGCTTTTGCTTTGCGCTGAGAGGATTCTCTAGGAAAATGGCACTCGTTATGTGTCTGCAGCAGTCAGTTGTTCAGCCTAACATAGAAAATGAAATCATTTAGATGCTGATGGAAAAACCTTTCTCTTCATGATGGGAATGAGAGGTCTATTTGATCATCAACCTCCAAACAAATCAGCACATTATCAGGCAGAATTTACAAGGTTTCTCTCTCTCTCTCTCTCTCTCTCTCTCTCTCTCTCTCTCTCTCTCTCTCTCTCTCTCTCTCTCTCTCTCTCATCTTTTCTTTTGGTATAATTGCTCTTTTGCTTAATGCATCACTCAGCATTAGTATCAGAGATTATGCAAATTTAGTTTAAATGTAGTCTTGTGGTGAGGGGTTGTTTATCTCTGCAAAACTCTACATTTGTTTTTGCATGTTATCATAGCCTAAGGCATAAAATATAGTCAGCAAGACTGAATTTACAAGAGAAAAACGAAATGTTACAAAAGTCACTACGGTCATTTAAAATGCACTTTAATGTTAATAGGAGTAGTGGTTACATCAAACCAATGTCAAAACTTTTCAGACGCAAGCTGTCAATCATTTGAAAGGAAACAATTCCTGTAGTTTAATCTTTGAGTCCTCAGAGCGGGTTTCAGATCATTTGCCTGACGTTATCCTCAAAGGACAACATTTCCAAATACTCTTAGGCTACTGTACGATACAATTAAATTATGCATACGGCTGCGCTCAGATAAACGTCAGATATTATAAGAGTGTATAGCCTACTAAGATAAGACACGCTTAATTGTTACCTTACTTCTTACTTACCTCTGTTACTGTGGTTCCTCGGATCAGGTGCGGTTCAAACGGACGCGGATGTGTCCAGCAGCAGCTCACGCGCTTCCACTGAAGAGAGTCCGCTGATTCCTGACTGGATACTCCCACCGGCTCTTCCCCGCAGCTGAACGCTTTCTCTCGATTATAAAAGACTGTTTTCATCGCATGTTTTAACTGCTATTAACGGTTTTTTACATTTTCTGTAGTTTTGAACGACTTTGAACGTGTCTGTACTTACTGTTGTAGACGTTAGAGAGAAGTGAGCGAGAGTCGTGCCGAATATTAAAAACGGCGTTGTTGTTTTTCCTAAGCAGCGTGTAAAACACGGACTGACCTGACGCGTTCAGATGAGCGTATAGAGGAGCCGCTGCTGTCAGCGCTTTACACCCCACCCAAACTCTCTGCCCGAGAATTATAAAATAACTAGATTACTTAACACTCTATATCCTACTAATGTATATTAAGAATATTAACTAACAATATTAGCCTACATTTAAAATGCTACCCCCCCCCCCCCCCCCCACCAATTTCATGAGAATAATTGTGTTAAAAATAGGCTTAATTTTCTTTAAGCAAAATTGTTTTATTTAATTTTAATAATTTTTCTTCTTCTTCTGTGTTGTTTCTTCTCCTCAAACACTTAAATAGGCCTACTTGCAGATACTTCTCTGTGCAGCATTACACAGTTTGATTCATTTTTGATTTAATCACAGGCTGTCAAAATAAGCTTTATGCTTCCATTTTGTTTTTAAATGTGGATCATGAATAAATATTTTTATTTGGACATCCATGCAGATTTGCAATGCATCAGAGAGGTCCACTGATGGGCATTTGGTTTTTTGAGTTCCTCTGGCTACATAGATCAGGCACTATCTGTGCTGAGCAGAACAGAGGCTTTGTTTTTGTGGAGAGGAGCACATTCATCTGGGAAAAGCACACACACACACACACACACACAGAGAGAGAGAGAGAGAGAGAGAGAGAGACACACACACACACACACACACGCGCGCTAAAAAGAAAGAGACACAAGCACACTCATATTGAGATGAATTTTCTTGACATTGCAACATACCTAGAACAAATAACACAAACTGATGCTTTCTGTGCCCATTGACATTTAAATATCTGGCATAAGATGCCAGACAGTTGTTCCTCTATTCTATATACAATCCTGTCACAACCCTCCTGAATGGAATTTACAAACACCTTGAAACACCTGCCACATCCTGTTTGCAGACTTCTCTTCAGCTTTTACCATCCAGTCACATGTTGATATAGAGAAGCTGACAAACATGGGTGTAAACCTCACTCTTGTAAAGTGGATTCGGGACTTTTTAACAGGCAGACAACAGTATATGTGAGGAGGGCGGGTCACAGTCAGTGCCACAAAGATGTGTTTTATCACCATTGCTATTTTTTTATATACTAATGATTGTGTCAGCCACCATTCCAACTGTTCACTGATAAAGTTTGCAGATGATGCTGCCCTAGTCGGTTTTTTAACAGATAATGAACAGGACTGAGGTTGACCACTTCCATGAATGGTGCAATCAAAACTCAGTAATTTTAAACATTTCAAATGTCTTTCTGGGTCTTTCTGTCCAGAACAGGAACATGCTGGACAATGTGACTAAATGGGCATGCAGGAAAATTACTGGATCCGATGTTAAAAGCATCTCCAACCTCACAGATCAGTATACCCTCAATCTGGCTCTGAGGATACTGGATGATCCATCCCACCCACTTTGCTCAGAGTCCCAGACTCCCACTCCCACTCCCACTGCTCTGGGTGTGTGTGTGTCATGGTTTGCAGTGTGTCACTATTTCTAACCTGTGTGCACTAAAGTTGGATGGGTTAAATGCAGAGGACAAATTCTGAGTAGGGTTACCATACTTGGCCTTCACATGTCACTTTCACTTTCATTAAAATATTTGAGCATTAATGTTCCAAAGTCTTTTTTATTTTGTGCCATCACAACCAGTATGAATGTTTATTTCAGAATTTCCAACTGTCTCCACCACACAATTATATTCACTCAATACTGTTATAATATGTGAAAATCTTGTGTATTACTTCCATAAAACTGTCCTCAATGATATTTTGAGTCACTTTGAGCAACAGTCTGTATGAGTGAGTCATGTCCACTAGGGGCTTGTGTGCCTTGCGCTCGCTTTGTTAATCTGTTTTTGAGGTTTGTCCCTCAGGAACACTGACTGCAGAACAGTGCGCCATGTTTTCAAGTAATTATATTGCACTTATGTTCAGGGTCAGGGACCCATCGACAAATTGATTCGTTTTAGTCCTGGCGGCTGGACCCAGTGGGGAAAAACAGATTAAAATCTCTTGATGACCGCACTGCACACTTGAGGCACAAACCACAGATACGATCAGCTGCCCTGCACACCTGTCTGTGATGAGAGCCATCTACACCCTAACTGTCTGCAGGGCTCCAGACTAACATTTAAGAGCTGTAGCACCAGTGCCACTATAATTCTACAGATGGCACCAGCACCTGATCTGGTAGGTATATAAATAAAGGTAATTTAATCATAAAATTACTATTATTTTGCATTAATAAGTGCAGTAACTATATTAGGCCTACATGTTTATTTCTTGGAAATGCACATTTGACCGTAAAGCACTGAGTTTGAGTTCAGAGGCAGATAAAATTCACTTATATTAACAACAGTAACATATAAAAGCCTACTTTTAATAGGGAAAAAGTGTATTTTTATTTTTGATCATCCCTGTGATGATGAACCTGTGGGTTATCATCACATGAACACCAGTTCACAGTGTTATTGCATACATTGTTTTATTGTTTAATATGTTATCTTGTTTTCATATTGTTTACCTTTGATTAATGATATTATTTGTGATCATGTTATCGGTTCAAATGCATATGTAATAGCACTGACATTGAACTAAATGTGTTTCCGTTGTCATGGGAGTTAATCGACCCCTACAGATGGTATGATCCGCTAGTGTTTGGCGGGAAGATATCATATACAAAGGAGTGAGGCTAGTTGAGCCGGGGAGAGATGGGCCAAGGGCCAGAGCTTGTACAGCCAAATGCTGTAAGATGCGAGTGTTCGTTGTCAGAGGCTTGTTCCTTGAGGCTAGATCTGATGCGGTGTTTTGCTGCTCTCAGCGTGTTTTATTTATGATTTGTACCGTCTATTTTGAATATTTTTGATGATTTGTTTTGTTCTCGACTCATTCCATCTTTTCCCGGGCCTATCGGCAAACAAATTTACGTTACAACTCAGGGTAACTGTATACAACCCTCTGACACCTAGCCATTGCGGCTTTCCTACATCAGGCGGCAATGGTTTTAACGGCATCCCGACACATGGTGGCAGCGGTGCTTCCAGGCCTTAAAGAGGAAATGAGTACACATCCAGGTGAAATCATGCGGTCCCAGCTGTGCCTCGTTTAAATGAAAGCGGCAGAGGCTGACTTCTCGTCGAGGGGGAAATGCCACCAAAGAAAAAAGATGGAGCTAAGGGCAAAGAAGATGGTAAACCAGCAGAGAAACTGAGTTCATCTCCAACGCACAACGAAATGACTTCAGGTAGTATATTAGAGCAGATGGCCACAATCCTACACACATTTCTACATAGTCAACAGCATAGAGAAGAACGGCTGGAAAAGGAAGCGCAACGTCACAAGCACAAATATTGAATACTTCAACACCAATTCGTACAACTACAGTCTGAAGTTCATCATGAAAGTCTGGAACGACTGGCAAGAGGAGCGTCAGCGGTGAGTTACACACCAGAGCCTACAGATTTGATTTCTGATTCAAATGTGCGTTCTAGGCGACAACAGGCACAAAGTGAAGCTACGACATCAGCAGCTGTAGATGAAGCTGCAACGGGAAGACAAGTTTATAGTTCAACAAGCTTTAACAGCCCAAGGATGCTGCCTTGGTCAAGTGATGAGGACTTTGAGTATTATTTAATGACTTTTGAACGTATTGCTCAAGCGTGCAAATGGCCGAGTCATGACTGGGTGTTACATCTCTTACCATTGCTAACAGGCAAGGCAAGGGCAGCTTGTGTGGCTATGGAGCCTCAGAATTCAATGAACTATGACTGTGTTAAACAGATGATACTTGACAAGTTTGAAATTAACCCAGAAACCTTCCGTCAACATTTCAGAGCGTACTATCTAGGAGATGATGAAACTGAAAGAGACTGAAAGATCTGTACGAAAAGTGGATAGTCCCTTCGCGACGAACTAAACAAGAGATTGGCGATCAAATAGTGCTGGAGCAGTTTCTCAAATTGCTGAATCCAGAAGCAAGAACATGGGTGAAGAAGAATGGCCCTACCTCGTGTAAGCAAGCTGCAGAACCGCCAGAGATGTTCATGGCTGCAAGGCGATCGTGGCATCAGCCGAGTCGATGGCGAGGCGTCAACCACAGCCTAACCGGTAAGTCTGGGGATGCTAAGGGTAGTGGTCTGAGAAATTGATGCTGATAGACGAACATTACAAAACAGTTTTACTTCGAGTGATAGTATGCAGGCAGGTGGACAGAAGGTCGGTGATGTCATACATGCTGCCAGGCAGGGCATAAAAAAGCTGATTGTCCAGTGCAAAATATGTCTACTCGCCTGTGTTACGAGTTAGTTGTGTTACAGTAGTGGAGGTGAAGATTGGAAACACGTTGTTTAGAGCATTGGTCAATTCAGGTTCAAGCCAGACATTAGTGAGACCAGAATGTTTGGGAAAGTTAAATGTGCTGAAATATGATAAGCTGAGAGTCTGATGCATTCATGGTGATGAAAAAGAGTATCCTAAAACTGAGATTGTGATTGAAATTGAAGGCCAAGTCTATAAGTTATCAGTTGGAGTAATTGACAAATCCCCTTATCTAGTGATATTAGGCAGAGATGTACCTGTGTTGGTGGATCTGTTGCAGAGTGATAAAAACGTAGCAGATGCTAGGGTCGTAACAAGAGCACAGGCTAATCAAGAGGAGGTCAGTAAACAGATTTTTGCAAGATTTACGATTCAATGTGGTTTTAAAAACAGGAAATCTAGGAGGGAGAAATGTCATGATAAAGTTATGGGTACTGAAGTAATTGAAAATGTGACAAAACCGAACACAGACGATCTTGAGCAAATTCCTCATGATATTGTGCAGTTGCAAAGGTAGGATGAAACTTTAAAACCTTTGTTTGAGAAAGCTAAGTTCCACAGTCATCAACAGGATTCTCACCATTTGAGATGCTATATGGACGTCAGGTTCGTGGACCGTTGGATGTGCTAAAAGAGGCTTGGGAAGGAGGTAATCCAGAAACAAACATTCTGCTTATGAAGATGAGAGAGAAATTGGACTCAATGACGGAGGTTGTGAGGGCTAACATGATAAAAGCACAGCAGCAGCAGCAGAAACACTGATCAGTCAAGTAGGAAGAGGTACTGTTATTACTTCTACTACTGAAAGTTCACTTTTGGCTGAATGGCAAAGGCCATATGAAGTGCTTAGAAAGCTAAGTCCCACGAATTATGAGATTGCTGTACCTGATCGTAGAAAAAAATGTCTCAGATTTTCCATATTAATCTTTTGAGGCCTTGGAATGAGAGAAAAGGCTCATGGTCAGAGCAGCTGTAGGCAAGGAAAGTGGAGGACGAAGAGGAATTGGAGGAACAATATTTTCCTGTTAATTCAAAGTCAACTTTCCCTCTAATAGATCATCTAGCACCTAAACAGCAAAAAGAGTTCCAGAACCTAGTACCAGGGGTTCTCTTTTCTGACAAACCAGGAAAAACGACACTTTTGCATCATAATATTTGTTTGCTTGCAACAGAGCCGATCAGGCAAAATCCCCGCAGAGTAGCATACCTGATCCCAGCCTTGAAAGAGAAAGTTCAAATGATGCTGGAGTCTGACATCATTGAGCCTTCAACAAGTGAATGGTGTAGCCCAGTCGTACTGGTGCCAAAGAAAGACGGGACACTCAGATTATCTGTTGATTTCTCGAAACTGAATGCAGTATCAGCTTTCGACCCTTATCCGATGCCAAGAGTCGACGAGTTGATCGAATGACTAGGCAAAGCTAAGTATTTGACAACTTTAGATCTGTGCAAAGGATATTGGCAAGTGCCACTGACTGATTCTGCTAAGAACTTGACTGCTTTTCGTGTTCCTGCAGGGCTATATCATTTTAAGTATATGCCTTTTGGTCTGCACGGGGCCGCAGCAACCTTCCAAATGCTGAGGGGTCTGGACAGCTTTGCAGCAGCATATAATGACGATATCATCATTTTCAGCGCGTCCTGGGAACAGCATCTGGAACACCTGGCAAAGGTGTTTGAAAGAATTCAACGGGCAGGTCTGGTTGTAAACGCAAAGAAATGTCAGATCGCCAAACAGGAAGTTTCTTTCTTGGGCTACATTGCTGGAGGAGGTTCAGTGAGACCCCAGGTAGAAGGTGACGTTCCCGCGACCATGGGTAACGTTTCCTAAAAGTTCTCTAAAGGTGACGAACATTCCGAACCTTTACAGAACATTAGGGACGTTCCTGAAACGTCCTCTTTTGGTAATGAAAGTGCTGCAGTTCAGTATGTTCCTTAAATGACTTTAGGGGGTGGTTCCGTAATGGTAATCTTATGGTCACATAACAACGTTACAAAGAGGACGTAATCAAAACGTTCTCATATGGGTCTAAGTTGGTCCTATTATAACGTTGCTTATAGGACTTTAGGGGGACGTTCCGTAATGGTAATCTTATGGTCACATAACAACGTTACAAAGAGGGTGTAATCAAAGCGTTCTCATATGGGTCTAAGTTGGTCCTATTATAACGTTGCTTATAGGACTTTAGCAGGGACGTTCCGTAATGGTAATCTTATGGTCACATAACAACGTTACAAATAGGACGTAATCAAAACGTTGTCATATGGGTCTAAGTTCGTCCTATTATAACGTTCCTTAAATTACTTTAGGGAGACGTTCCGTAATGGTAATCTTATGGTCACATAACAATGTTACAAAGAGGACGTAATCAAAACGTTCTCATATGGGTCTAAGTTGGTCCTATTATAACGATGCTTATAGGACTTTAGGGGGACGTTCCGTAATGGTAATCTTATGGTCACATAACAACGTTACAAAGAGGATGTAATCAAAACGTTCTCATATGGGTCTAAGTTGGTCCTATTATAACGTTGCTTATAGGACTTTAGGGGGACGTTCCGTAATGGTAATCTTATGGTCACATAACAACGTTACAAAGAGGATGTAATCAAAACGTTCTCATATGGGTCTAAGTTGGTCCTATTATAACGTTGCTTATAGGACTTTAGGGAGACGTTCCGTAATGGTAATCTTATGGTCACATAACAACGTTACAAATAGGACGTAATCAAAACGTTCTCATATGGGTCTAAGTTGGTCCTATTATAACGTTCCTTAAATTACTTTAGGGAGACGTTCCGTAATGGTAATCTTATGGTCGCATAACAATGTTACAAAGAGGACGTAATCAAAACGTTCTCATATGGGTCTAAGTTGGTCATATTATAACGTTCCTTATAGGACTTTAGGGAGACGTTCCGCAATGGTAATCTTATGGTCACATAACAACGTTACAAAGAGGATATAATCAAAACGTTCTCTTTTGGGTCTAAGTTGGTCCTATTATAACGTTCCTTATAGACGAATCCGGCGAAACTACCGGAAGTAAGAGGGCGCCATTACTGAGCTGTTGCTGGGTAGCGTTGCGCCATTGCCTCATATTGTTTTATTTGCAACTTGCGTCCACTGGAATAAACAGCCCGCGATTTACGACTGTCACTAACGTTACAACTTTTATAATGTCGAGTGGGAAAACATGTTGGCATTTTGAAAAATCATCGGATGCCAGGCGAAGGAGAAAATACTCTTGAATACCTTTAAAACAACAGAAGGGGCGCATTGGGGTAGTAACGTTAGTAACAGTACTGTTATGTCTGTTGTTAATGTTTGATTTGCTTGACTGTGACAGATTTTTTTTTAAAATAAATTAAATTAAATATGCATTTTTTGCTATAATAACAATTATTGAATGACATAAGTAAAAACAATATATAATAAATATGTAATATAGTCCTCAGCAAAATCTCCTCTCTAGCTATTTTTTCTATTCAATTAACATGCTATGGTCATTCAATGGCTTTCCTGAGCTAAATGTAACGTTATGTGACATAATTGTTCTCCTGCTGTTATATTGACCTCTTTCCATGGTTTAAAAACACTAATTGGTCGATATTATGTATACTTTCTAGCTGTACCTTACCCTTGCCTTTTGCAATGTGAAAATGAGATAAATAATGGACACAAATGAAAAACATGAATTCGTTTATTTGATGTCATTCATTTATTTATTGTTGCCAAATGGACAGATCTTTTTTTATAATTTCCTCGTTAGCTAACGTTAGCCTAGCTAGCTTCCCAAGCTATTTTCATAAATAATCTGTAAGATCGTTTGTACCTTCATCTGTGACTGGAGGCCACTGTCTAACATCATCAACCCAACAAGTCATTCTGCCTGGCTGTAGCTGTCACATAGAGCTGTAATCGAGGGTGCGTTATCACCACAGTCTATGGTTATCACGGAGGTTTGTTTACATACCGGTAACAGCTCAGTAATGGCGTCGCCACAAGATGGCAGCCTACACAGAACGCTCGTCGGATTCGTCTATAGGACTTTAGGGGGACGTTCCGTAATGGTAATCTTATGGTCACATAACAACGTTACAAATAGGACGTAATCAAAACGTTCTCATATGGGTCTAAGTTGGTCCTATTATAACGTTCCTTAAATTACTTTAGGGAGACGTTCCGTAATGGTAATCTTATGGTCACATAACAATGTTACAAAGAGGACGTAATCAAAACGTTCTCATATGGGTCTAAGTTGGTCATATTATAACGTTCCTTATAGGACTTTAGGGAGACGTTCCGTAATGGTAATCTTATGGTCACATAACAATGTTACAAAGAGGACGTAATCAGAGCGTTCTCATATGGGTCTAAGTTGGTCCTATTATAACGTTCCTTATAGGACTTTAGGGGGACGTTCCGTAATGGTAATCTTATGGTCACATAACAATGTTACAAAGAGGACGTAATCAAAACGTTCTCATATGGGTCTAAGTTGGTCATATTATAACGTTCCTTATAGGACTTTAGGGAGACGTTCCGTAATGGTAATCTTATGGTCACATAACAATGTTACAAAGAGGACGTAATCAGAGCGTTCTCATATGGGTCTAAGTTGGTCCTATTATAACGTTCCTTATAGGACTTTAGGGGGACGTTCCGTAATGGTAATCTTATGGTCACATAACAATGTTACAAAGAGGACGTAATCAAAACGTTCTCATATGGGTCTAAGTTGGTCATATTATAACGTTCCTTATAGGACTTTAGGGAGACGTTCCGTAATGGTAATCTTATGGTCACATAACAATGTTACAAAGAGGACGTAATCAAAACGTTCTCATATGGGTCTAAGTTGGTCCTATTATAACGTTCCTTAAATTACTTTAGGGAGACGTTCCGTAATGGTAATCTTATGGTCACATAACAATGTTACAAAGAGGACGTAATCAAAACGTTCTCATATGGGTCTAAGTTGGTCATATTATAACGTTCCTTAAATTACTTTAGGGAGACGTTCCGTAATGGTAATCTTATGGTCACATAACAACGTTACAAAGAGGATGTAATCAAAACGTTCTCATATGGGTCTAAGTTGGTCATACAATGACGTTCTTTATGTGACTTTAGGGGAACGTTCCATATTGGTTATTTTATGGTCACATAGCAACATTACAAAGAGGACATAATAAGGACGTTCCCATATGGTTCTCTGTTGACCATATGAGAACGTTTTGTGACTAACTTAATGAGAACATTCTCATATACATCATGTTTTGTGCGCGGTGACGTGGGACGAACCGAGGTTCAACTTCCGTCAACTTCTGTCACGTTTATCTGGTTTGTCTGCGGGCTGGATCCTTCTCGGACGGACACCTGACGGCGGTCTTTTTCCTGTTTTCTTCACCGACAGCGAGCCAGAAAAAGCCAATGTGATTATCATGTAAAGTTATTTTAATGAACCATTCTCGCGTAGATGGTCAGGCTATATTGGCTTTTTTTTTTTTGATAAACAAGCTAACGTAAGCGCTAGGCCTATTCCAATTTGCTTATTTTAACTCTTGTTTACATAGCCTGCAGGGTCTCCTCACGAAATCTAAGCGGCATAAAGTTCAATGCGAGGGTCTTTAGAATATGTTTGTATTATTTTTGTCTCTTTTCTTTTATTGTCATTTTTTCCTATTATTTGGTAAAGGCTACACCACTTTTCCATGGGAAAAAAGTTGTGGTGATCCCGCTATTTGGCTCGTTGATGTAAAACAGTCTTTTACAATTGTTATTATAAAATCAAGAATGCAGATGTTTTAAGCTCAGCAACAATGGCAGCAAAATGTACACAGTATATTAAAAAAAACTCCTGACACACACACAGAGCCTGCAAATCAGGTTGAAGCGGAGAAGCATCAGCTTCTTATTCTTTAAATATAACAGAAGACCTTAATAGGACAAAAAAATAATATTCTAAGTTGGTCCCTAAAAGTTCTGCAGGACGTTCTCAGAATGTTTTGGAAACATTGGATTTCTGAATTAAATATGGTCTTCTAAACGTTTCCAGAACGTCCTGAATGTTCCCTGAAGGTCCTCCAAATAACTTCCCCAAAGTCTTTAAAAAACTCCACATCGTGACTGTCTGTGAACGTTGTAGGAACATTACTGTAACGATCAGCTGGAGTGCCCTCGAAAGCCACCAGAGGGCGCTCCACAATAGACTATGATCACTTCCTCACAAACTACATTTCCCATAACTCACTGCCCGGATTCATCAGCACTCATTTCAGTCACCTGTGTCTTATCACCTTGTTTCTCTCACACCATAAATACCTGGTTTTCACATTCACTCGGTGCAAAGTATTGCTTTCCCAGTGAACTATTCTGAGCGTTTGTACCCTGTGTTTGTTTACCTGTTACGACTTTATCTGGACCTTACCTCTCGTTGTCTGCTGCCTGCCTTACTGTCTGCCTGGACTCTGTATTCTGATTGTTTCGCCGCCTGCCCCGACCCTTTGCCTGTTCTTGGACTCTGATTGTGTGTATTCTGCTCTGCTTATATCCCTGGTATTCGACCCTTGCCTGTCTGACCCTGTTATTTAATAAAGCCTGCAAATGGATCTCTCCTCGTCCGCTGCATCATTACAATTACCAAGCGACGTTCTTGACACCATCGGGACGTTCTCAGAATGTTTTGGAAACATTGGATTTCTAAATTAAATATTGTCCTCTAAACGTTTCCAGAACATCCTTAATGTTCCCTGAAAGTCCTCCAAATAACGTCCCCAAACCCTTTAAAGAACTCCACATTGTGACTGTCTGGGAACGTTGTGGGAACATTACCAAGCGACGTTCCTGACACCAGCAGGGACGTTCTCAGAATGTTCTGGGAACATTGGATTTCTGAATTAAATATTGTCCTCTAAACGTTTCCAGAACATCCTGAATGTTCCCCGAAAGTCTTCCAAATAACGTCCCCAAACCCTTTAAAGAACTCCACATTGTGACTATCTGGGAACGTTGTGGGAACATTACCAAGCAACGTTCCTGACACCAGCAGGGACGTTCTCAGAATGTTCTGGGAACATTGGATTTCTGAATTAAATATTGTCCTCTAAACGTTCCCAGAACATCCTGAATGTTCCCTGAAGGTCCTCCAAATAACGTCCCCAAACCCTTTAAAGAACTCCACATCGTGTCTGTCTGGGAACTTTGTGGGAACGTTACCAGGCAACGTCCTTGACACCAGCGGGGACGTTCTCAGAACGTTCTGGGAACGTAAAGTTTCTAGCTGGGACCTCAAGTGGACAAACAAGAAATTTTTTCATCTGCACCTCAGTCATCAAAGAAAACTGTCAGATTCTTTTTAGGTTTGATAGGCTGGTACAGAAGGTTTATACCTAACTTTGCCAGCAGAGCGGCGCTGTGTCTGTTTGATCAGATATATGGTTTATAAAAGAGAATTCTGCTGCAAATTTGTATGCTTCTGACTAGCGATGTTATTAAAACTGCGGCGAATTCAAAAGGCCGCAGTCTGGAGCCCTGCTGTCTGTCTTTCTCTCTCTGACTGATTTCACAATCTTTTTTAGCGACAGTTTTATTTGCTTAGGCTGTTTAAAAAACAGCAGCTGATGTGACTTTCACAATCTGTAGTGCTCCAGCATGCAAAAATTGTGCAGCTCATTTTCTGTGCATTTTTAATTGCTGTGGTCAAGACCTGGATGAAATGATTAAGCTCAATTTTTAAACATTAAAAAAGTGATGAAAAATTCAGCAAGTTTTCTTGTTGGTTGGCAGTTAATTTGCTGATTTACCCTTATTCATAATGTATTAATCTTATTCCAGATGCCATAAATGAATTGATTCAAACACAATCAATACAGTCTTCGAGTCGTGCAGAATATACTAAGCAGAGTACGCACCCATAGAAAACACATTGTTCTTTTGTCAACTATTGTTTTTTTTTGTTTTTTTTTTAAAAGGGATTACAGGTAGGACGTAGTCAAAGTCTGGCTGGTTAGCAATGTTCAGTTTGCTGACAATATTCTGATTATTTATTTACAATATATATATATATATATATATATATATATATATTAAGATACCATGCAATATGTATATAGCATGGTCTCTTATTCCTTATTACTTATAAAAGCTCTTTTAAATGTTACAAGATTGCTTCTGTCAACACAAGCAGCTTCTAAATAATCTTGGACAAAAACAGGCATTGAATTTGAGCACTGCTCAGTAAACATTTGAAAATTGATGTTTATGCTGAAATAATAAAATCAGTATCTGAGATTGTTCTGTTTACTTGTAACAAAGCCCTGCATCAGAACATTTACCAAGCTGAGAGGAAACTAAATTAAATTTACTCTAATTTATCCAAAGACCTAAAGTGACATGGTGAATGCAGTGTTTTAATGATTTTCTTTTGCTTTATTTCACCCAGTTACCCTGAGAGAATAGCTTTTATTGGGCTAGAGCTTTCCATGGACTATAATTAAATGCGTTTTTCAATCTCTTTTTCTTTTGTGTCAGCGGTTATGGGTAAATCACAGTGTGAAAGACAGCCTTCACGTTGGTGTTTTGTCCGAATGAACCACCTCTTTGTGTGCTGAAGTCTGTCTGCAAATGAGGTAAAAGAAAAGCTTGAATAAAGCCAGTGGAGATGTCTTTCTTTCTCTGACCTTTTTATTCTTTAATGAGGGTCTGCTGTCTGGAAGCACCAACTACGCTAATGAACAGAGCAGGAATGAAGACAATGCTATTAAAATCACAGCACTGAATTACACTTCAGACTGCTGTCATAATGTAGGCCGATCACATTTATAGGAGAGTGCTGTGACTGGAAACCGGATTTAACAGAATTAAATGACGTTGACATCAATTTAGGGTTTTCGCACATGCATTCTTCCGCTGATGTGTACGGAATAGCATAGTAAAATATTCAGTTTTTTCCTGAACCACTTAATCAGTGTTGCCACAACACCACTACTGAATCTACAAGCTACAGTTCACAAAGCATGACCAATGTAGTTTGATTCCCAAAGACTTATTTTTAGTATCATACACATAAAGAACTTGTGTGGGCCAATTCCCCAACGAATTAGTTTTTTTTTTTTTACTTTTACTGCATCCGAACATGCCAACTTCCATATAGTATGCGAAAGCAAGTACGTCAAAAGTTTATATGTCCAAATTCACAGTATTTGAAAGATAGTGGGCGAAAAGTACCCGGATGACCTACGGCTTCCAACGAGATTCTGGAGTGAGCATTCGATGGACACTTGCATGAGACCAATTAAATATAAGAGGAGTTGTAGGTCACACGATAGTAGCTATGTTTCCAACCAAAGTTGTGAATTTAACTTACAGTGTATGTGCCAAATTGGAATATTGCATAAAACAATTGAGAAAAAGGTGTTCAAGGGAACAAAATATCTGTGATAAAAGTGGAAGTTGCTGCAATCGGGGAAGCACTGTGGCTCTTTTTTTTTACATGACTTGAGCCTCAGAGTGCGCATGAAACACAAGCGCAGTCATGTTATCTTGCATTCGGAAGCGGATGCCTGGTGTTTAGGAATACAATCGTGTGAGACACTTCTGGGAGATAATTATACCCAACCATTTTGATGACACTTTGGCTCAGACATTTCAGAATGACCAAACCAACATAGGAGATTCTGCAACGAAATTGGTCCGCTGTCCAGTTATGCCATCTCACATGATCTGTTGAGATAAAGTCACATGACTTTATTCGGTAAATGTGTTTCCATAGCTTATGCACGTCTTCTTATCGGATACATTGTCTTTAGAATTTATGCGCATCTTGGCATTTCCATCCAGCATTTTGTATGCTATATCCCAAAATTTGCATAAAAATAGGTGGATGGAAACAGTGACAACATGGTATGAATTTTATTCATACTACCCATATTCATACTATATAAAGCATACATTTAACAGGTGCAAAGTACATATCAAACCAAATGTAGTACCTTGATGCGATTTTGGATGCAGCTTATGAGCTGTTCCTTTTCAGTGAATTACAAGCCTACAATGCAACCAGTGTTGTCTGATTCCTGAACGAATGACTCTTATGAAGCATGTCTTTTTGGGGAATCACAAGCCTACAATGCAACCAGTGTAGTCAGATTCTCAAATGATTGACTCTTTTTAGTGAATCAAATACATACAGCACAAGTAGTAAAGACTGACTCCCTAATGAATGACTCTTCTGAGCTGACTCTTTTTAGTGAATCAGAAGTACGGTCCCCAGTCGAATAACTGAAATTAAAAAAATTGTGAATAAAAAAAAAAAACACAACGAAACATTAAGTGTAACTAGTTACTAGCTTGTTGTTTATATGAAAAATCATGTAGTTAAAGATTCACATTACACTGTAAAAAAAAGTTGCTGTCGTGCCCTTAGATTTTTAAGTACAATCAACTTGGATGTTTGACTTAACAAATGAATTGAATCTTGTATAACTTATCAAAACAAGTTAAACAATTTTCAACTTTTTTTATGAGTTAAAGCAATGTAAAAATATATGCTGTCATAACTTATTGATCTTTTTTTTTAACAGTGTATGCATTTTTTCCATAAACATATTTAAAAAAAAAAAAATTAACTGTAAAAGACTGTAAAAAAACTTTTATTTGGTTAACAGTAAGTTCCCTTAAATGGGGAAAACTGTAATAGATCTAACCTTATACACACTATTCAATTTACCATTTAAAAAAAGAACAAATCATCTCATAATTTACAGTAAAAAGCCATACATGTTAATTCCCAGAATTCCCTGTGTGGCACTTCACATTTGATTTTTTTTTATAATTGTTTCTTCTTAGATTTGTGTTATCATTATACATTATAGGGTTTTATAAATTTATAAAAGCTAATAAATTTATATAAGTTTTGATATGATGCTTTTATAAGATGCACGTTGTTTTTGCTCATATTTAGGGTCAGATGGGTTTATTGTAGACCTGGCGGACAAAATATACAGGATTTGTCTTTGCAGACTCAGAGATCTTCAACAGAGCTCAACCCGATGCAGAGAAGAAAGAGGGCTGACTTTTGTCTTCATGAATTCAAGTGAATGAATGAATGCCAAAGTGCAGGTTCTGTGGCATTGTAGAGTTCATCATCTGTGTTTTGGGCTTCAGTTCTCACTCTTCAGACAGACTGCCTTATGCATGAGAAAGATCTCTCTTTGGGCTCTGAGGGGTACGTGTCTCTGTCTCATCTGGATGGCAGTCATGCTCCAACTGTGTTTTATGCTCCTGAGGAGAAGCCTCAGGTCCTTTCACATTCACTCTCTCTCACACACACACACACACACACACACAGGCTCATGGAAAATAGTGGCCCGGAATTCAAATGAATGAACAATAGAGCAGGCTGAAGCCTTTGACCACTTAGTTGAATCCAATACAAGTAGTCCTTTATCTCTGCGGCATTTAAAAAAAAAAATCAAACCTGACATTTCATGTGGCTCCTGGGAAATACAGGCATACAAACAAAATATGTGATTTAAAGTCAAGCAAGTAAACAAAACGTCCAGTGCCAAGGTGATTTCTAATATCTGTGGGCATCAGCTCCATTTTTCAAATAACTGGAGGACTTTCATTTGCATTTTTAGTCCCTTGAATATGAATTCATCCAAAATGAACATCCTGCCATTATTTACTCACCCTCATTTCGTTCCAACCCCATAAGCTGTTTTCTGTGGAACACAATGAAACGCATTGGTGACAATGTGTTTAACACTCAATCAAGCCTCCATTTGAGATATGCAGTAAGAAAACCGTAAGCATTATTGTGCGGGTGGCAAACACTTTGATTTTTGAAGCAGGTTGGAGAGATAAAAGGCTCAAGTGTTTTCCAGATGATTCTGGCTAGAGACAATGAAAAAACAATCAGGGACATTTTCCATTTCAATGATTTGTCCTCTTGTGTTTGTTTTTAGGGCTTATTTTTCCTTGACTATATTCAGATCAACAGAAATAGTGAGTTTATTTCGACGAATGGCACCTTTTAGATGGAAATTAAAGCATCCATTGTGAAGATGGGCGCAATCTGGTCAAAGGTTTTTATAAAAAATTAAACTATCAAAGAAAACCGTTTTAAGGTCATATCAGGATGTGCAGACAGTTCATCAATTACATACCAGTCATTTAGATAATCAAGTTCTTTTCTGGTACAATCAGAGACTCTGACAGAGACAAAGTGATTCATGCTCAGTTTATTAGATGGGGACATAATGTCAATATAATGGAATGGAGACAAACTCTTTCTTTAAATCAGAGTTATTAAGGGTGCTTTTTTCCATGGTTAAAATGCATGTTAGAAGCAACATACAGGTATAGGCTCATTGTCGCTTTTGACATGTTTTATTACGCTATGTGTTGGGACAGTTCGGAAATTAAATGTCCAATAACTGGCATTAAAAGGTTAATGCTCTATGGTGTTTGAAAATAATACTGTAACAGCTACAGTACATGAAACCTAGTATCACTAGTGTTCATTTCAGCTATAGAAACTGCATTGAATTGTATGTTTGTCTTTGGAGTTCTGCAAAAAATTAGGTAGAAGTAAATTTGTCATCATCATTCCCCCATACACATCATTCCCCCCCCCCCCCCCCCCCCCCCACCCCCCCCCCCCCCCCACCCCACACACACACACAATTCAAATTGGTAAAATTGCCTCAGTCTTGACTTTAAGCTGTATTAGGCTGACACAGGGTGGTTTTGGGAGCTCTGACAGTAATATGAGACGGCTGGTTTACGATTGTGCTGGGTAAACTGTAATTGTTTGCTCCTTCCTTTCTGAGTTTAATTGGCTTAGTTCAATAATGAAGTGGCAGGAGAACAGCTCTGCGCATGAGTGCGCTTCATTCTGTAATTGAGACATTTGTTTGACAGCGTGAGATCCCCAGGCGTGTGGCATTCGTACTGTCTCACTTTAGTGAAAGGCGGATGATTGGCAGTGATGTCACTGGGTGCCATGAGCCGTCGCCGAGCTGCTTATGCGAGTGATTATCGACGTGTAAAATTATGAATGTAGTGCCAAAGCTGTGGAAAATCTGTCATAAAATGATCCATAGATGCAGCACTGTGGGCAATCAACAATGATGAGTGTATAATGATGAAACATTGCAGTTGTATATTAAAGGGGTAGTTAACCCAAAAAAAAGAGAAAATTTACACCCTTACACCCTAGTTAAGGGTGTGCTGGGTTGTGAATAAACCAACCGAAGCTCATTGGAAAAACGTGGCCCTACCTACATTTTTGCTAAACTCCAAAAACTTACCTAACCTTTACATATTTCACTGCAGTTTCCAGATGAAATGAACACTAGTGCCTGTAAAACACCAACAACTTTGATTCCTGTTCACATAAATTATGATTACAGGGGCAGATTATCAATTACTTATTTTCATGTAGCTCTGTGCACAATATTATGACCCCAAAACACTGCATGATTTGTAAATGAATACATTTTGATGTTTGTATCACATAACCAGCTCCATATGGATGGCTTTTCTGATGTAAACTTGCTCAGCTCACCTGGTACAGCATTTCACTTGCGATGTGGAGTTCTTGGGTGTACTGTGAGTCTTGATAAATGAGCTCAAAGCCTTGTAGATGCAAGCTAATATGGCATGAATGTTTCAGCAAATGTATTTTTTAATCTTATGCTTGCTTTTGTTAACAATATTGCTGGGGTAGTTTAGGGTAGAGTTTAGGTGGCATATTATTTTCAAACGCTGATAGAGCATTAAACTTTTAGTGCCACTTCACGAACTTCCAAAGAGCCTGGGTTGCAACCAATTTATGAAATTTACTGAAATCCTGCCTTCTGTTTTCAAATCTCATTCATTTTTGGCTAAACTGTTCCTTTTACATAACAGTAAAAGTGTTACCATTTTGTCAGTGATAGACTAGTGAAGCCAATTCAAACCCACAATTGTTATACTTTTGACTTGCGTGTGAATCAGACCTCAAACACTGCAATTTCTTTTCTGCCCTCATTCTTCTTGGCTGCTTCGACTGTGACCTTGGATCAGAGGATTGAATGACATAGACATGACACGACTACCTCACAGACCTGTTCTCTCTGATTAATGGCCTCATATTGAGGACAATGTAGAAGATGGACCAGTGAAATGCTATGAACTCACTGACACACACACACTCTTGTCAATGTTAAATTGATTTATTGATACTATGTGCACTTCAATTAAGAGATTACATTTCTACAGAAATTCATTACTTGGGAAATGTCCGCACTGGTTAACTGAACATAAGTAAGAAGAGAATAAACCAATTTACAAATGACCAATTACCCATGTAGGCGTCTATTCAAGTTATTTTTGTTTAGCTTTTATTAGGTTTAGTGCAAGAATAAAAAGAATGAGTCATTTCTACTGTATAGCTGTTTGCTGGACACATGGCTTGCTGAAACCCCAGGAGAAAAGATGTGGTATCGTCTGCTTTGTTGTTGAAGGTTTCTCCTGAAGCCATCGATCACATAGTCCATTTTAGCCACGAAAGAAGAGAAACCCGGGTCCTCTGATAGCGGCTACTGATTGATTATGGCACATAAATCCAATGTTATGACAAGAAGAGCAGATAATTCACCTGTTTGATTTGTGTATAAGCCATCTGGGGGAAATGTATAACCTTTCCTATCCCTTAAAAGTAGCCACAACCAGCCCTGTAACGATGGTTTCTGACAATATGCAGCATTTAGACAGATGTTAAGACTATACAGTCATCCATTACAAACAAAACTGTAGTGGAGAAGATAAAGAGCAGCTGAGATTATCTTCACCTGGTATGGTTACTTCGCGATTGGTCTTTTTTGAGTCTCAGATTAAATCACACAATATTTGTTTATTATATGGGTCTTTGGAATACTCAATTCTGATTAAAGGTACAATAGGCCTATGTAAGAATTTTGTAATAAAATATCCAAAAATCACTTGCACAGTGTGATAAATTTCCTGCAGTTGTGTACTTACAATATCCCAAAAGTCTCCAAAGATTTTTTATTTCAGAGAAATTCCAATTTTAAATAAGTGTCCGTCCCGGAAAAAAATGTCGCCTGTCAATGACGCAATATCCGCGCTATCCTCGGTTTCCGTTCATACTGCCATAGCCATGACGTAACCATAGCGACAGACGTGGACAACTGCGTAGTGCGTAACGTTTAGCAGCACGCAGTTCTTGTTTCTTTCAAACATAGACCATGCATAGCAAGCAGACTTTGGGACAAACAAGGAGAACTAAAATGAGGATCAATATCAGCGTGGCGTTTTGAGATGCCGAGAGCTCCGTCCGCGACTAACTTGGACTTTACAGAGCTTCACGAGTCACGACTTGACAGCTTTATTAGACAGGTGAGCAAATGTACATAAAACAAATCAATGTATAATGTTAGCTCAACATGATGAAATGTTAGAATATGGTCAGTATGTTATTCCAATGTTGATCTAGCTTACTGCTAGTTTTCGTATAGCAAACGAACTAACACGTACACATTGTAACTTTCAACACACATTTAAATGTCGTTTAGTGTGATAGTGTAACGTTAGACCAAGTGAAGTGCTGCGTTACCTCACACGTTTAATTCGTTTAATAAACTGACCTGTGTGAGTAATCCAGCACTCGCGGGTAGTTCGGTAGAATTAAATGTCCTTATTCCTTTATATCCGCGGGACTCGCGTGTGATATCTGTCTCTTTAGCAATCGCGACCTGCTTCATACCACTGTAATGTTAAAAAACATGAATGTTTGCGCTCATTCATAAACATTATTAGATCCATCAGCTTGACAGCAAGTCCTATCATTCAGCACATCATTGCTTCATCAACCTACCCCTTTGTTATTGTTGGAAACTGCGCCCTCTTGTGGCGAAAAAAAACCCTACATATTGTGCCTTTAACTTTAAAATTATAAAACAATTTAAGTTCTGATCAATATTTCATGTCCACCTATTTCTTTTTTGTGGAAAATCTATGTGTATTTAAACTGCATTTTGTTATATGATATATCAAGTAACTTGCGTTAAGTTCTGTCATGACAACTCTCTGAGTGCATGTTTGGTATGGTAATGGATATGACTGTGGATATGTTTGGTCTTGGCTGAATAGATCTTTTACGCTGCTGCTGCTGTTGTTTATTGCTGCTCCTGCAGAGCAAGTACAGGACTTGCCACTGTTAATACATACACGACACGCTGCTGTGAGACAATAAAACATGCTGCTGTTGTACAATTTATCATACATGAATTATACCCGTAGCATATCTATACAGGTGGAGCTAGGGAAGGTGGAGGGTTTCTAAAAGCAAACTGCAACAGAAAATGCTTACCAGTATTTGAAGGTTGAGCAGCGAGCTCATTGACTGATACAGCAGGAACCAATCAGCTGTGCCCTAGTATAGAGAATGATGTGATTGCAAGCAGATTGAGTTAAGGCCTATCAGCCCTGAACCATTCATGACAGAACTCTGTATTAACTTGTATTTCAGGCAATTTTTGGCCAGTTTTATTTTATTTTTAGTTTATTAGAAGCCCTATCATATACTCAATTTCATATCAGACTAAAGCTGAATAGTAGTACATCAGGTTCAATCTTCCATCATACTGCTGTCAGGGCAGCAGCACCTCAGCGCTCCAATCTCTTTGTATATTTTCATTTTATGCCTTCATGGAACAAGCTATAAATATTTTCCATCTCACTTGCCTTTTTTATTAAAGGAAATTTGATTGGCTGAAGTTAGAGTTTATTAAAACTGTATTTCCTCAGTCATAACATACAGCATTTTTAGCGATTGTGACAGATGCTATTATTCATTCTCTTTCATGATTTAATCGCAATGGGCTACTGGGATGTTGGCGGCCGCTGTCACAATGATGGGAGTTCATGGAAGTTGACAGCTATGACTGATAACCTTCTCATACTCTTTTCCTTTCTTAAAGAAAAGGAATAACATAATTAACATAAGTATGTTGTGACATAAAAAAAGCAAATTAAAAATGACAAAGCTAAATTCATCCAAGAAAGCACAATTCTGCAAAATATTCAGGGTCATGTCAAAAGACTAATGGCTCATCATCACACATTGTGACAGCAACAATTAAGCTGCGTATATGCAGTGTGCTGAACATTATGTGAATTTGAGTCCCAGATTATCCATTAAAATGGACCTGCCATAATATTAAGGACTCCTATAATTAGCGTCCAATCCTCCATGCTGAATGCTGCTTTTGACATCTCCTTTCACAAAGCAACAAACTCACTGAGATGATTTCGTCATTTCATTTAAGCAACATCACAAACTTGCAGTGTAGATACACATAGGCCTACTTGTTATTTTTTTTAAAGAAGTCTCTTATTTTCACCCAGGCTGCATTTATTTGCAAAATAAACATTTATAATGTTACAAAAGCAAAAACTGTTTTCTACATTGATAATAATAAGAAAAATTATTAAAAGGTTAGTTCACCCAAAAATGAACATTCTGTTCCCTTTCGAGGGAACTCGCGATGCGTCATCGACGCTTTGGGAACGCCCCCAGCGTGAATGCGTCCGAGCATCAATGTCAACTAGTCCAATGGAAAGAATGAGCGTCACGGGCGGATGACGTCATGACCAGGAAGGCATAAGAGCACATCCGGTGAAACGCGGCATTAGCTTCTGTGTCTCAGCAAGCGATCTGTGTTACTCTGTCTCTGTCTATTTATTGTTGTCTGTTCGATATTATTGGGAAGAGTTATGGCGAAACAACTTTACAAACTCTGTGCTTCTCCCTGCCCGCGTTATTTAACGGGCGGGGACACACACGAGCTTTGTGTAGTTTGTTTGGGAGTGGAGCATGCGGTATCAGCCTCCGAGGGGACTGATTGCAACATTGTGAGAAGCTTTCGCTTCGCATGCTCCACTCCCGCCTGTCACTTTTCGAGGAAAGTGGCCAGGCTCGCGATCCTCAGGGTGCAGGACCCGCGTCTGCCGAGGCAGCGCGGAGAATGCATTCCTGTGGATCGCGAATAGGATCTCTTTACGGGGTTGGAGACGGGTCCACGGATCTTATCTCCTCCCTTTCCACGAGGGATCCAGTGCTCTCTCTCCGGTCTCGGAAGCCCGGGGAGAGAAATCAATGCTTCAGTGCTCTACCTCCGAGGAGGTAGATGTGCTGGGCATTGAAAGTGTACACAATCATGGGGGAAGTGGATTTGCCATCTCTTTCCCCAGCGTATGAGAAATATATAAGCCTTATATATATATGATAGTTTATATATTATATATAAAAAATATATATATAAAAATAAGCTGGTGGAGGTGTTTAGTAAGGCTGTAGATAAATTAAATATTTAATGGCCAGCAGAAATAAGGGGGCACTCGTTCTAAAAAAAATAAAACGAGTTTCCTTCCCTCTATTTGTTCACCTCCATCACAGGGCCTTCCATTTTTCCCGATCTGCACAGCGAGCTGTCTAGATCATGGAAAAAGCCTTACTCGTCTTGTTTTTTAGCCCCCACATTCATGTATATTCAGATATTAGGGGGTTAAGAGAGTATGGCTATGGGGCAATACCCCGGTTAGAACAGACGCTTGCGAGCTATCTGTCTCCCGGTTCAGTATCGACCCTGAAGGCGCCGGCTTCTCTCACTAAACCATTAAAGAAAACTATTTTTAATCTAGTGGGAAAAGCATTTACGGCAGTGGGTCTAGCAGGAGCCTGCTTGCACACTATAGCAGTGCTACAAGCATATCAGGCTGACCTGCTGTGGTATTTGGACAGAAGTGAGGGAGTTTGGCCCGATGGGGTTTGAGAACTTCGTCGGGCCACAGATTTATCTCTCAGGGATGGCAGCCCTTGTGGTCACTGAGAGACACCCCTGGCTCAATTTGATGGGAATCATGGAGAAAGATACAATATAATCTCTCCCTCGCTATGTCCAACCCCCTGGGGCTGCTGGGCGTGAGCAGCTCCAGCCGTCTAGTTTCTCATACACAACACAGCAGCCAAAGCCTTCAAAGCAGAAGCCGGATCCGAGGACCGTTCTTCATGCTGAGAAAGCTTCGGCTCGAAGGAAAAGGTCTGGCGCCACCGGCGTCAGACCGGTGAGGGCAGCCCCAATCGGGGTGGAATGGTGTACACCTCATTATACGGTGCCCTTTCCATCTCGGTGCCCTCAGGGGATCGTTCTGCCAACCCGCCACCCTTGGTGCTCGGGGCGCAGCGGTCTCCAAGCGAGCTTCTGGCGCAGCGTCAACTCGACGTTGCGTCGGACTCGCGCCCTCTGAGGGGGGTTCGAAAACAGTCAGTTCGGGTGGTTCCTGCCAGTATGCTTCAGGTCCCCGAGCTGGCTGTCTTTATTACATCAGAGGCCAGCCTCGAGGGGCTGGTTCCCTTGGTAGATTTTCTGGCAGCGCATTAGCTACTGCCAAATATATCTCTATGGGTCCTGCAGTTAGTAGTAAGAGGCAGATTTGGTTCTCGTCCTCCAGGCTACAACGGGGTGTTGCTCACGTTAGTGCATTCCGAGCAGGCTCTGGTAATGGAGCAAGAGGTAAAGGCCCTGTTAGCAAAAAAAGCTATAGAGCAGGTGTACTCACCCGACATTGCGTCGGGTCTTTACAGTCGTTATCTCATTTCTCCAAAAAAGGATGGAGAGCTGCGTCACTTACTAGATCTTCGTCTGTTGGAGTGTTTGGTGCTGGAACTCAAGTCCAAGATGCTGACACTCAAACAGATCGTGACTCAAATCAGATCCGAGGACTGGTTTGTCACGATAGATCTAAAAGACGTATACTTCCATATCTCCATCCTCCCTCAGCACAGGAGGTTCCTGAGGTTTTCTTTGGGGCAAAGAACATCAGTATCAGGCACTTCCTTTCGGTCTAGCTCTATCACCCCGCACATTCACGAAGTGTGTAGACGCAGCTCTGGCCCTGCCAGGCTGCAGTGTATACGCATTCTGAATTGCATAGATGACTGGCTGATTCTAGCGGAATCAGAACAGTTAGCGGTTCGGCACCGAGGTGTCGTTCTCGCTCATATGCAGATGTTGGGGTTGAGGCTCAATGCCAAGAAGAGTGTGCTTTCTCCAGTACAGAGAACCACTTTCCTTGGTGTGGTATGGGATTCAGTGACGATGCGGGCCACTCTGTCGCCCGTTCGTGTAGCTGCTATCCTAACAGCCACAAAAGAGCTGAGGCTAGGCCAGTCACGCACTGTAAAACAGTTCGAGAGACTGTTGGGTCTTGTGGCAGTAGCGTCCAACGGGATACCTTTTGGCCTGCTGTACATGAGACCTTTGCAGTGGTGGCTCAGGACCAGAGGGTTCTCCCCGAGGGGAAACCCACTTCGTATGATCAAGATCACGCGGCGGTGCCTTTGTGCCTTGGTTATATGGAGGAAACACTGGTTCTTAACCCAGGGTCCGGTGTTGGGAGCTCTTTGCCATCGAGTTGCTATCTCGACAGATGCTTCCCTCACCGGCTGGGGAGCGGTATTGGAAGGCCGCTCAGCTCAGGGCTTGGGAGGAGTCATCATCTCGCTTGGCACATGAATTGCCTAGAGATGATGGTCGTCTTCAATGCGTTGAGACATCTCCTCCCAGACCTGAGGGGCCATCATGTGTTGTTCTGAAACAGTGACTGTTAGGCCTCAGGGCAGCAGCGTTCAATGTGATACCCTTTGACCTGCTGTACGTGAGACCTTTACAGTGGTGGCTCAGGACCAGAGGGTTCTCCCTGAGGGGAAACCCACTCCGTACGATCAAGATCACGCGGCAGTATCCCCGCGCCTTGGTTATATGGAGGAAACTCTGGTTCTTGACCCACAGACAACACGTTGGTGGCCTATTATTTTGGTCCCTCAGGAAATTACGCTGTCTGAGGGCAGTGTATATTCCAGGGGGGCCAGAATATTGGAGCAGACACCCTGTCAAGGCAGGGGCTGAGGCCAGGGGACTCCACCCTGAGGCGGTGGAGCAAATATGGGAGTTTTATGGCCAGGCAGAAGTGGATTTGTTCTCGTCTCAGCATACGACGCACTGTCCACTCTGGTTATCCCTCACTCAACCAGTCCCCTCGGGGCTGGTTGCTATGGAGCAGACGTGGCAGAGGCTACGTCTGTACGCATTTCCCTCTGTTGCTCTGCTCCCAGGAGTTCTGGAGTGATTCCGCCAGGATGGAATAAGCCTATTTAGTAGCACCACCCTGGCCGAGCTGAATTTGGTTTGCGGACCTAATTTTTCTCCTCGACGGACCTCCCTTGGAGGTCCCGATCAGGAGAGACCTTCTGTCTCAGGCAGGGGATGCAATATTGCACCCCCGGCAGGGGATTTGGAAACTGTGGGTTTGGCCTCTGAGGGGGCCCAACTCATAGAGAGTGGTCTCTCAACCGAGGTTGTTGAGACCATTCTAATCTCCAGAGCTCCCGCTACGAGGAAACTATATTCACTATTTCGAGAGTTTTTCACTTCTTGGTGTTACCAGCGTCAGTGGGATCCGGTTAACTGTTCAGTAAACACAGTATTCGAGTTTCTGCAAGAACGCTTTGTATCAGGTCTATGTCCTTCCACGCTTAAGGTATACGTGGCGGCCATTGCGGCTTTCCACGCCCTGGTGGGTAGTAAATTTTTGGGTCGAGACCCCCTGATCACTCGTTTCCTTCGTGGCACTTTGAGGCTGAGGCCTGCAACTTGCACTAGGGTGCTGGCTTGGGACCTTGCAATAGTTCTAGAAGGCCTATCTGGGGCTCCCTTCGAGCCCTTAGATTTGGTCTCAGAGAAGTTCCTTTCTTTTAAGACTATTTTCTGCTAGCTATTTCGTCCCTATTAGAGTCAGACCTTCAGGCCCTTTCGGTCCCCACCTGCCTTGAGTGCACCGGGGATGGCCAAGGCAATCTTACCCGAAACATGGATATGTTCCAAAGGTGCCTACCATTATTCCGAGGCCTATTGTGCTGCAGGTTTCTGTCCTCCTTTTACATCTGCGGACCAGGAAAGGCTGAACCTCTTGTGTCCAGTGCGAGCACTGGATACTTATGTTCATCGGACATCTTCAATGAGGAAGTCCGACCAGTTATTTATTTGCTTTGGATCACCTAAGAAGGGTCTTCCTGCTTTTAAACAGACGGTTAGTAAGTGGATAGTTGAGGCTATTTCACTTGCATACGAGTACTCTGACCAGCCGTGTCCTTTGGCGGTCAGAGCTCACTCTACGAGGGGTATGGCGGCCTCTAAAGCCTTACTATTTGGAGTTTCTCTTCAAGACGTTTGTGATGCGGCAGGCTGGTCCTCACCGCTCACATTCGTCAGGTTTTACAGTTTGGACCTGGATGCTGCCCCAGGTTCTCAGGTGCTTAGTGCTTAGTTCCAACAGACTGACACTCAGGTACTTGGAATTCTGGCGTTTTGGGTATTCTCGTTCCCAAAGCGTCTGACGCATCGCGAGTTCCCTCGAAAGGGAACGTCTCAGGTTACTACTGTAACCATAGTTCCCTGAGAAAGGGAACGAGACGATGCGTCACCCTGCCATACTTCCTGCATCCCTGTGATCGGCTTGCTTCGACTTTTTGAAGCTAATGCCGCGTTTCACCGGATGTGCTCTTATGCCTTCCTGGTCATGACGTCATCCGCCCGTGACGCTCATTCTTTCCATTGGACTAGTTGACATTGATACTCAGACGCATTCACGCTGGGGGCGTTCCCAAAGCGTCGATGACGCATCGTCTCGTTCCCTTTCTCAGGGAACTATGGTTACAGTAGTAACCTGAGACGTTTTTTATATTTACTCACAGATTACTCTGTGTAAATTACAAATTCCTCACCCTCATGTTGTCCCAGACCAATAAGACTTTTGTTCATCTTCGGAACACAAATTAAGATATTTTTAATGAAATCTGAGAGCTTTCTGTCCCTCCATTGACAGCTACGCAACTACCACTTTGATGTTTCAAAAAGTTCATAAAGAGATTGTAAAACTAACCATATGAATAAACAATAATCGCAGCCTTTGTGATTTCATAATCACATTAAGCCAAATCTCCGAGTGTTGTTCTTTACTCGGTTTTTAACAAAAAGGAAACGTTCAAATCGCTTAAAACAGACGCGATAGCTGATTCGAACAAGTGATGTTCGACAGCGGCATCCATCTCTGTAATGTAGGCTACAAAATCTGCTTCAAAATCCCAGCGCTGTCGTCATCATGTAAAGCCCGCCCCAACGTTTCTGATTGGTGCCGCGATTTCGGCGGATTGGAAATGAGCTTGAATGAGCTCTTTGCCAGACTAACTTTCAGAGCAAATCTAAATTTGCCGGAAGTTGTCTGGGTTTTCCCAGGCTACTATCTTTTAACACATTACCGGTGAACGGCTTCTTCACGCAAAAGAAAAACTCTTCATGAAGCACAGTGATATTCAGCGACCTATAGCGTTTCCTGATGGATCAAGGTTGTTCGTTAACTTCATTTTATACATGCAACTCACGTAGCCTAAGGACACTGACAACGCACTGACAGACAGGACAGAGCAGGTAATATTTAATATGAAACAAAGTCTCAACTTTCACATTTGGTCAGTCAAAGAAAATGAAACAATAAATAGGCCTAACATTTTGTGGCTCTAATGTGTCGTGAGAGATTGCATCAGTTAAAGACAAGTTCAAATCCACTGACGTAAATCTACTAACTCTCCTGACTGCTTTGTCGGACAAAAATGGTGGATTTTGATTTGTCAGATCGCATCAAACTCCCCGCGAAGGATGAATTGACGCTAATTTAAAAGTGAAAATGAAGTGCACACTGCTGCATCAGCTTTTTATAAGCGATGTAAAAAAAAAATTAGTTCCCTTCCGAGGGAACTCCGCTGCATCGAAAATCGACACTACGGGGAATGCCCTTAGCATGACGCGTCTGAAGCCTGAATAGAACTAGTCCAATCCTGATTGGTGCTGCGTGATGACGTCAGCCGTGACGTCGTAGGTGACGGTGAGCGGAACTATAAAACGGGCGCCGGAACCCGGAAGCGGCAGCTTTCTGTCCTTCAGCAAGCGTTATATGTTAGGGGTGGAACGGTACACAGAAGTCACGGTTCGGTTCATACCTCGGTTCAGACGTCACGGTTCGGTACGATTTCGGTACAAGGGAGTGAAAAGCAAAGCAAAAATGCAGAAGGCATTTTTATAAATGTCTTAACCTCTTACAATCCTTGCCATTTTTGGGGATTTCCGCCTGGATTTGGCCTACCCAATTTAAAAAGCTTCCCATTGCCACATACTTTGGCCTAAATACACAGTTTTGGTGTCATTTTACAGTAAACCCTTTGCACTTTCATAAAACAGTGCTAAAAGTGATAAACATTTAAGTATATGTTGTCTGAGCTTTAATGAACACCAAAAAAAAGAGGCGCTTTTTAATTTTTTTATTTTAAATTCATTTTTGAAAGTGTATAACTCAGGCCCTGTGGGCTCTAGCTACCTGCAGACAAGTATGGCTATTTCCTCTAGATGACAGCAAACACTGGAAAAAAGAATTTTTTCTCTATAATAAAAAATGAAAAAGATATTCTAATAAATCTGAAGGGAGGAATATTACCTTTTTTTTATGTAATTTCCACCTACCCAAATCTAAACTCTGCTCATAGCCATACACAATGGTCCATTTGCAATATTCCAGTGTAATTTGACAGAAAACCCTTTGAAATTATATAAAACAGTGCTGAATGTGATAAATATTATAGTATATGTTGTCTGTGCTATAGTAATCAAAAAGAAAAAAATAGGCGCTTTATGATTTTGATCATTTTATTCTTTCAGAAGATACAAGACTTATCATTTGACACATTATTTGCCTAAAATCTGTGGTCTATTACAATCTAGAACAGGATCCTCATCCTCCAGATTTATATCATTCATTATATGGGCATCAGGTTTGACACCTGTGTTGTGCATCACCTCAACATCACCGGCCAGCCTCCTGGAGATGTGATGCCAGCTGTGCCAACACTGTGCCAACAGTGCCACATCTTCAATCTCCAATAGAACCTAAAACAAAGAAATCACTGTTTATACATAGTTTCTGCACTGTAATAATATCCATTTCACAATATCAAAATGTAGATTTACTGAAATAACCATTTTATTCAACTTATGTAAAGTTGGACTATTGCGCAACCATTGCGCAATCATACTTTCGTTTCAATATCCAAAACGTTTGACAATTATTTTCAAATAATAGTTTATCAGATTGGTTGCTGTGCTTTCACATTTCAAACTAACAATACCTTTATCAAAAAATGTATATAAATATTGTAAATGCTGAAAAAAACAAAGTTATACAGTACGTACCCAAACAGTCTTGCATGGCCACTCCAAATTTCTCCAAATTTAGAAACCGGTTGCACTTACAAAGATCGATTTTATCAATGCTTTTATCTTGCTATATGCAATTATAGAAATCAAAACAGTTCACAAACTATAAAAACACACGCAAACTTGCAGATATATTAGTAAATAAAGATCTCGCCGTTAACCCGGAAGTGATCAGGTCTCTCCAAGGGAGCAGCGCGTCAGCATGCGCGTCAGTGGGATTGCCTGGGGATTCCCCTCATTCAGACAGTTCCGGCTCCGGCGAAAGGTCCGTCTCCTTTCTGACGCGAGTTCCGGTTAGATATATATAGTATTTGGATGTGCCTTTGCAGTTGCACAAGTAGACTCGCGCGCGTCAACGGATGACTTGAAGATCCTGTGTCTTGCGCGCTCAGAGCGTGGCTGCACTCAGTTCGTTCGAAAAGGGTTTTCTCACCAACGAAAGCTCACAGAAACGTGAAAATGGTCTCATTTGAAAGATAACATCCTAAGCTAAAAGGTGATATAGATTATGTGGCTGTTTGCGGCTGACTGAAGCCGACATCGGAGCAGGAATGTGATACTTGTATCTGTCTTTTCTGTTTTATTGTATTTCACTGCGCGATTCTTTTGAGGATATTTCGTTCTATGATTGTCTCACAATGTAATAACCTACATCGACAAATTCCTTAGAATGAGAGCTTTCTTGTTATATATGATTTGACTGTTTTGTGAAATATATGAAAAATAAATATTTGTAGAAAGATTTCTTCGCAATCATAAAGCGGATTTTTTTGCCTGGGACCAATGCATATTTAAGCTAATATTTCATTTTATATGTATCATAAAAACGAAAGTGATGGTATTCTTTGTAAAGTTTAGATTCTAAGCTTTCAAATGATACCATGAATGATACCATGGCTTATCGGGAAGTCTATAAAAAGAACGTACGAACATCACAACGAAGTTTTTTTATCCCGGATACGGGATGGTGGAGTTAATGGTATTTTTTTAAATAAGTTTTATTAATAAAGGCATAGAACCAGTTTATTTGTAGTGCACTGACAGTAGTTTTATATAATTAGTTTATTAATTAAATTATTAAAAAGACGAAAAGACCTTGAGATATGTTTGGTAATTGTACCTGAATGAATTTAAAATTAATTTGCTATTTCAGATCAAGATATTTGTTTTCCTTCATTTTAATTAACTAACTTTATTCTCATCTGAATTATAAATAATTGATTTCCGTATAAAATAATATTACCATAAAAACTTTTGTTAACAGGTGTAGGTTACAGTTTGACAAAAGTTTAGAGTGTGACAAAAGCACAATGTTGTGTTTTATTGCGAGTGTACACAAATATAAGTAAACAATTTGCAGTTTTAATGATGTCCTGTATGAAAAAAATGACGGAGTATGTTTTTACGTTTCCACTGTTCGATCGCCCGTGCCTCTCTCACACACACTCTCACACACACACACACACACACACACACACACACTGTTCATCGCGCGATTCGCGCCTCTCTCTCTCTCTCGCACGCGCGCGCGCACACACACACACACACACACACACTGTTCATCGCGCGATTCGCGCCCGCGCCTCTCTCTCTCGCGCGCGCGAACACACACACACACACACCGCGCCTCTCTCTCTCGCACGCGCGCGCACACACACACACACACACACACTGTTCGATCGCGCCTCTCTCTCTCTCGCACACACACACACTGTTCATCGCGCCTCTCTCTCTCTCTCTCTCTCGCGCACACAGACACACACACACACTCCTGCATTGCAATCTTGATCGCAGCCTGTTCATTGCTGCGTTCACAGTCACACCAAAAGCGAATAGAGCGAAATTCATCGCTATTTAAGAGGGTTTTTTTATTTGTACCGTGTATTCTGCGTGCAAATTCGTGCACCGAACCGTGACGCCCGTACCGTTTCGGTTCAATACGAATACATGTACCGTTCCACTATGTGAATCTGTCTGTCTTATTTGGTGTTGTTTGTTCGGTAAAGCAAGGTATTTGTGATGGAGAAAAGTGTGAAACAGTTCAGACAGTGTGCGTCCCCTTGCCCACGCTATTTAAGCGAGGGTGACACACACTCGCTCTGTGTTGTTTGTTTGGGTGTGGAGCATGCTCGGGCAGCGCTTGAGGGCGCTGCCTGTGCAAATTGTGAAACATTGCCCTTGAGAACGCTCCGCTCCCGCCTGAGCCTGTTCGATGAATCAGGCCAGGCTCGCGCTCCCCATGGATCAGGTCCCGCGTCTGTCGAGGCAGCGCGGCGCTTGCATTCATGGGGATCGCAAAAAGATCTGGCTGATAATGTTGAGACACTCTTCGGCTCTTTCTCAGCATTCATCGGCCAGTTCTCATGGTCCCGCTCACGGTTCGGGAGCCCGCCCTGCGGCTTCTCCCGACCGCAGAGAGGAACCGATGCTAGAGCTATCTGAATCCGAGGATTTAGATGTTCTCAGCATCGGGGTAGGGGATTGTGAAATTCCATCACCACATTCCCCTGCCTTTGAGGAGCTGCTGGAGGTTGTGACCAGGGCTGTGGCTAAATTAAACATCGATTGGCCCCCAGAAGTGCAGGAAGCGACTAAAAAAAGTAAACTCGATGAGCGCTTCCTGCAAGCCCGGTCACAGCCTTCGCGCTGGAGTCTCCCGTTTTTCACTGATCTCCACACCGAGGTGTCGAGATCGTGGAATAAGCCTTTCTCTTCTCGACTTTCCAGTCCCGATGTTCATTTATATTCATCGATTATGGGGTCGAGAGGCTTTTGCAAACCATCTCTCGCCCGATGCTGCATCGTCCCTGAGAGCTCCGGCGCTTCCCTCCAAGCCCTGCCGTACCACTTCGGCCTTGGTTGGGAAAGCTTATATGGCGGCAGGTCGGGCTGGTGCATGCCTGCATACTATGGGGCTTTTGCAGGCGTACCAGGCCGACCTCCTCAAGGAGGTGGATGACGGCGGGGAGGTCGCCTACGACGATATTCGCGAGATGCGTCGTACGGTAGACTTGTCTCTCCGTGCTACCAAAGAGACGACCCGTGCCATCGGCCGTTCTCTGGCAGCATTGGTAGCTACGGAGAGACACCTGTGACTGAATCTGTCGGGCATCGGGGATAAAGACAGGGCTTTCCTCCTCGATGCCCCGATTTCGCCTACTGGCCTCTTCGGCGACGCAGTCAACACTGTCGTCGAGAGGTACCAGGAAGCGAAACGACAGTCAGCCGCACTTCAACACCTTATCCCCCGCCGTCGTTCCAAGTCTCATGGGTCTGCTGCCAGGGGGCAGTCCCATGAGGTAGCCGCCAGCTCCTCACGCCTGCAGCAGCAGAAGGAGAGTGTTGCCTCTCGTGCTCCCCCGAAGAAGGCTTGGAGCCAGGGGCAACACTCTCAAACGAAGTCTTCCAAACCGAGGGCAGATCTGAGGACTGTCATTCAGGCTAGGAAGGCTTCGTCAAAGAGGTCCTGATGCGTTGCGCAGGCCTCTGAGGGGGGTCCCCTCCGTGATCGAGCAACAACAGCTCGCTCCTTCACGGAGCCCTCAGGAAATCGATGTATGCTGCCCGCCGCCACGTGCGCTTCGGGACGCATCGGTTTCCAGCGAATGCAAGGTGCAGTGTCCGCCCGTAAAGTTTGCGGCTCCGCGCATTGTGTTCCCTCTCACGAGGTCTGCAGGAAAATTAAGTCGGTTAGTTCCTGCCAGTCAAATGCTTCAGGTCACCGATATTTCTATTTTAAGACCAGAGGTCAGTCCCGAGAGGCTGATCCCCTTAGTGGATTATCTAGACACCTGGAAGGGTCTTCAAGATATATCTCAATGGGTCCTGCTCACAGTAGAGAAGGGGTACAGAATTCAGTTCGAATATCGTCCACCTCGATTCAGCGGAGTGGTTCACACGCTGGTCAAACCAGAGCAGGGTCAGGTCATGGAACAGGAAGTTCAGTCCCTCTTGGCAAAGGAGGCCATAGAACGTGTTCCTCCTCAAGATTGGGAAACCGGGTTTTACAGTCGGTACTTCATAGTTCCCAAGGAGGATGGGGGGTTGTGCCCGATTATAGATCTCAGAGTATTGAATCGGTCTCTGAGGAGATACAGGTTCAAAATGTTAACTATACCTCTAATTGTGAGTCAAATCAGATCCGAGGACTGGTTTGTCACCATAGATCTAAAGGATGCTTACTTCCATATCTCCATCCTTCCTCAGCACAGGAAGTTCCTGAGATTCGCTTTCGGGGGAGTAGCGTATCAATACAGGGTTCTTCCGTTCGGCCTAGCACTGTCCCCTCGCACCTTCACGAAGTGCATGGATGCTGCTCTTGCTCCTTTGAGACTTCAAGGCATTCGCATCCTCAACTACATCGACGACTGGCTGATACTGGCGCAGTCGCTGGAGTTGGCGGTTCAACATCGAGATGTTGTTCTGCATCACCTGAAGTGCTTGGGGTTAAGGCTCAATGTCAAGAAAAGTTCGTTAATTCCCCTACAGAGAACAACTTTTCTGGGGGTGGTTTGGGACTCAGTCACGATGCGGGCACAGCTGTCTCCCGCTCGTATAGACTCCATCCTGACCACAATAACGAGTATCAAACTAGGCCAGGCTGTCACTGTCAAACATTTCCAAAGGGTTCTGGGTCTTCTTGCAGCAGCGTCCAACGTTATTCCTTTTGGCCTGCTGTATATGAGGGCCCTGCAGTGGTGGCTCAGGACCAGAGGGTTTTCCCCGAGGGGGAACCCTTTTCGCACGATCAAAGTAACGCGCAGATGCCTTCGTTCTTTGATCATGTGGAAGAAACCGTGGTTCCTGTCCCTGGGTCCTGTGTTGGGAGCACCGTGTCAGAGGAAAATTTTGACCACGGATGCATCCCTCACAGGCTGGGGTGCGGTAATGGAAGGCCGCTACACCAGAGGTCTCTGGAGGGACCATCATCTTTCTTGGCACATCAATTGCCTGGAGATGATGGCAGTGTTTCTGGCTCTCAGGCATTTCCTCTCGGACCTCAGAGGTCATCATGTTCTAGTGCGAACAGACAATATGTCGGTGGTCTCATATTTAAACCGTCAGGGGGGCTTGAGGTCGCGCCCTCTGTGCAGACTGGCGCATCAAGTTCTCCTATGGTCCCAGGGAAAACTTCTGTCAATCAGAGCAATGTTTATCCCGGGGGACAGCAATTTGGGAGCAGACATCCTGTCGAGGCAGGGGCTGAGGCCCGGGGAGTGGAGACTCCACCCCGAGTCGGTGGAGTTAATATGGAAGGAGTTCGGTCAGGCGGAGGTGGACCTGTTTGCCTCCCGAGAGAATTCTCACTGCCCGCTATGGTACTCCCTTACCCATCCAGCTCCTCTGGGACTGGATGCCATGGTACAGACGTGGCCGAGGCTACGTCTGTATGCGTTTCCCCCGATCGCTCTGATCCCAGGGGTTCTAGAGAGGGTCCGGCGGTACGGAGTCAGCCTACTTCTAGTAGCCCCGTACTGGCCGGCCCGAGTATGGTTCTCGGACATCGTGGTCCTCCTAGCAGGTCCTCCGTGGCAGATCCCTATCAGGAGGGACCTTCTTTCTCAAGCAGAGGGCACAATTTTTCACCCTCGTCCAGAGCTATGGAAACTGTGGGTCTGGCCCCTGAGGGGGACCAGCTCATAAATGCAGGTCTCTCAACCGAGGTTGTTGAGACCATTCTAAACTCTAGAGCCCCCTCCACGAGGAGACTATATGCTTTGAAGTGGAATGTGTTCTCTTTATGGTGTAGAGATCACTCTTTGGACCCAGTTAACTGCCCAGTGGCTTCAGTGCTGGAGTTCCTTCAAAACCGCTTCTCTGACGGGCTCTCCCCGTCCACGCTTAAGGTCTATGTGGCGGCCGTGGCTGCCTTCCACACGCCTTTAGGGGTGGGCACCTTGGGGAGGCACCCTCTTATTGTTCGTTTCCTTCGTGGAGCAAGGAGGATGAGGCCTGTCACCCAGTCCAGAGTTCCTTCGTGGGACTTAACAGTGGTCCTCGAAGGGTTATCCCTGGCGCCCTTCGAACCTCTGGGTGAGGTGTCGGAGAAATTTTTGTCTTTTCAATTCAATTCAATTCAAATTTATTTGTATAGCGCTTTTCACAATACATATTGTTTCAAAGCAGCTTTACAGAAAGTGCATTTCAGAAATGTACATAGAAGAATATAGTTAGTTAATCATCATGTATTAATTTAGGGCATAACATATCGCCGGCGTTGAGTCGTCTCTTCACAGGCGTCGAGTCGTCTCATCGCAGGTGTTGGGGCATCTGAAGTCTCCGTGAGAGGCTGGATACAAACTGGAGCTGACGAACGCTATTTACCGAGATAACAGCAGAAAAGCAGATGGGAAATAATTAGCGTAGCTGCTGTTCATAATATTAATGCATTCGATCTGATTCAACAGTGGTATAAAAGGTAAGCATTATGTGAATGCTTGGCTGAAGAGATGCGTCTTTAATCTAGTTTTAAACTGGGAGAGCGAGTCTGAGCAACGAACAGTATCAGGAAGGCTATTCCAGAGTTTAGGAGCTAAATGTGAGAACGCCCTCCCTCCCTTAGTGGACTTAGATATCCTAGGAATGACCAGAAGCCTCGAATTTAGGGATCTTAAAGAACGCGATGGATTGTAGGGCGATAGAAGGTCCATTAAATACACAGGAGCTAAACCATTTAGGGCTTTATAGGTCAGTAGTAGTACTTTGTAATTGATACGGAACTTAATAGGTAACCAGTGCAGAGATGATAAAATCGGTGTTATATGATCATATTTTCTTGACCTAGTAAGAACTCTAGCGGCTGCATTTTGCACTAACTGTAGCTTGTTTATTGAAGATGCAGGACAACCAGCTAATAAAGCATTACAGTAATCTAGTCTCGAGGTCATGAATGCATGAACTAACTTTTCTGCATCAGAAACAGATAGCATGTTACGTAATTTAGCAATGTTTCTAAGGTGGAAAAAGGCAGTTATTGTAACATATGAAATATGATTTTCGAAAGACAAGTTGCGGTCTAGTATAACACCCAGGTCTTTTACTGTAGTCGATAAGGTAACAGGACATCCTTCTAAATTAAAGTTGTATTGTAAGAGATTTTGTGGGTAGTTTTTTGGACCAATACGTAATACCTCCGTTTTATCTGGATTTAATAGCAGGAAATTACACGTCATCCAGCATTTTATATCTTTAAGACATTCTGTCAATTTAGATAAGTTAGTGTTTTCATCTGGTTGTGATGAAATATATAATTGAGTGTCATCAGCATAGCAGTGGAAATTAATTCCATGTTTTCTTATAATATTACCAAGTGGCAGCATATATATTGAGAATAGCAGAGGGCCTAACACCGATCCTTGCGGCACTCCATAGTCTACTGACGTTATCTTCGATTTTTCCCCATTTAAACAGACAAAATGGTAACGGTCCGATAAGTACGATCTGAACCAGCTAAATGCCTGTCCCTGAACACCAGTGTAGTTTTGTAGTCGATCCAAGAGTATTTTGTGATCTATAGTGTCGAACGCAGCGCTAAGATCGAGTCGAACTAGTATTGAGATACAGCCTTGGTCAGAAGCTAAAAGTAAATCATTTGTAATTTTAACTAGCGCAGTTTCTGTGCTATGATGCGGTCTGAATCCTGACTGAAATTTTTCATATATCTCATTTTCTTGCAAGAAAGAGCACAATTGAGCGGACACAATGTTTTCTAGTATTTTAGACATAAATGGAAGATTTGAAATGGGTCTGTAATTTGCTAAGTTATTTTGATCTAATTGCGGTTTCTTAATAAGAGGTTTGATTACTGCCAGCTTGAATATTTTTGGAACATGACCTAAGAATAAAGACGAGTTAATAATATTGAGAAGAGGCTCTTCCACTATAGGTAACACTTCTTTCAGTAGTTTAGTGGGTATTGGATCCAATAAACATGTTGTTGGTTTAGATGCAATGATAAGTTTATTTAGCTCTTCCTGTCCTACAGTTGTAAAGCGGTGTAGTTGTTCTTGAGGGGCGATAATTGAGGCTGAATCACAAGACACCATAGAGGATTGTACATTTACAATTGTATTTCGGATGCTTTCTATTTTCTCATTGAAGTAATTCATAAAATCATTACAACTATACTGTAACGGAATATTTTGCTCTGGCGATGTCTGTTTATTTGTTGGTCTAGCCACGGTTTTAAATAAAAACCTTGGATTATTTTTGTTATTTTCTATTAGTTTGTGGAGATGCTCAGCCCTGGCTGCTTTTAGAGCCTTTTTATAACGTGACACACTGTCTTTCCACGCGATTCTAAAGACCTCTAAATTAGTTTGTTTCCATTTACGCTCTAAGTTACGAGTTTCTCTCTTGATAGCATGTGTAGTACTATTGTACCATGGTGCTTTAGTTTTCTCTCTAACCTTTTTCAATCTAATTGGTGCAACAATATCTAATGTACTAGAGAAAATGGTGCTCAAACTGCTGGTCATTTCCTCTAGTTCATCTGTTTGTTTGGGTTCACTGAGCAGCTGAGATAGATCAGGTAAGCTATTTGAGAATCTATCTATAGTGATTGGAAGGATTGTTCTGCCTGGTTGATAACGCGGCGCAACATGACAAATTTCAGCAGTACGTATTATGCACGTTACCATGCAATGATCAGTGAGATCGTCACTTTGCGGTATAATATCTATATCGGTTGGATTGGTTCCGTATGATATAATAAAATCTAGTGTATGATTTAGACTATGAGTGGGACCACTGACGTTTTGCTTGACCGCAAAGGAGTTTAATAAATCTGTAAACGCAGTCCCTAACGCATCATTTGTTTTATCTACGTGTATGTTAAAATCTCCAACAATTATTGCTTTATCGGCATTGACCAATAGATCTGAGAGAAAGTCTGCAAACTCTTTTAGGAAATCAGTGTAGGGCCCTGGCGGTCTATATACAGTAGCCAGGGCTAGAGATAATAGGGATTTCTTTCTTACATCTAAGAGCGTAACATTTAGCACAAGTACTTCAAACGAATTAAACCTGTGACCTGTTTTCTGAGTAACATTAAGAATATCTCTATGGATTGTTGCAACACCGCCGCCACGACCGATCAGACGGGGCTCATGCTTATAACAGTATCCTGGCGGAGTAGACTTTGGTTTAAGCCAGGTTTCAGTAAGGCAAAGTACATCGAAGCTATTATCTGTGACCATTTCATTTACAATAACCGCCTTAGGTGTGAGCGATCTAATGTTTAGAAGACCTAGTTTTAGAAATTGTTTTTGTTCACTGATTTTTAGATTTTCTGGTTTAATTACAATAAGATTTTTCCTAGATCCTACACTAGATTTATTGTTTGGCCTCACTAGACGAGGAATAGACACAATTTCTATATAATGTTCTACGCTACTTATATCAATTAAGTTGGGACAGCAAAGACTGTGAATTGGACTTTGACTTACTAGTCAGATGGTGTGCAACGTCTTGGAGATGTTGTCCGACAGAACAGCCGCTCCGATTCTGCTGGGGTGCAGGCCATCAGCACGGTAGAGCCTAGGTCGCTCCCAGAACAGATTCCAATTATTTACAAAGAGCAGTTTCTGTTCATTACACCATGACATTAACCATTCATTTAGAGCAAATAGTCTACTGAACCTTTCTTGTCCTAGTCGGTACGTGGGAAGCGGTCCAGACACGATGATCGTTGCCTCAGGCGCTGTGCTGCGTACCGTCTCGATCAGGCTCCTGTAGTCCTTCTTCAGAACCTCCGTCTGCCGCAGCCTGATGTCGTTCGTTCCCGCATGGAGGACAACGGCTCCGACGCGCTCGTCACCGTTCAGGATCTCGGGAACCTGTGCGGCGACATCAAGAACACGAGCACCAGGAAAGCAGTGAGTGCGCACCTTACCCTTACCTGAGGTAGCGCGGACATGACGGACCATGGAAGTGCCGATGATCACGGCGTCGTCGCGTTCCGACTCGCGAAGAGGGGAGAAGCGGTTCCGGGTGGAGATCTCGAAGACCGGGAGGGGCGGAGAGGTTCTTGCTCTGGTCCTGGCTCGTGTCTTCCGCTGTGGGATCACCCAGGGTCCATGGTGCTGTGTCGGTGCCGGAGTGAATGAAGCCAGAGATGATCGCATCCTCCTGGGCAGAGAAACGCACGGAGTAGACGAAGTCGGAGTCAAAAAGTTACTAACCACTGACTTGTGAGCATCGGCGCATGACGTTTCAAGCGCTGATCGCCGATCCCGCAGCTCGGCTTGCCTCTCCAGCAGACCACGGATCTGTTTCTCCACCGATTCCAGCTCCAATCGTACCGAAATCAGCTCGAATGTGTCCTCACCTGCACTCAGAGGTAACGTTAGACACACATCCGATATGTTCGCCATTATAACAGATGAACAGTAAATTAGCAGTGATACTACCAATATCACTACTAATTTAGGACTGGAATGCTGGATATAACCTGTATCCTTTCAGTGAAACGGGTGTAAAATCAGACGCTCGATAGGCGCGAGCCCACGCGTGAAATGCTAGCGGGCTAAAGGCTAGTAGCCGAGATTCGCAAAGTTGGATCTAAGTAGTGATATCAAAGCAATCCGATTGTTTTTTTATAGGGAATAGTATCGAGGATAGGTTCACACGATATAAAAATAGAAAGTGCTTGTTAACAAATGAGTGGTAAAGAAGAAAATCAAGGATTAATGAATCAATTCGACGGAGCTCCAAACACAGACAAACACCGCACGCGCATGCGCATTACGCATAGGGTAGCATTCCTGCTTGGAGGAGTGGCTTCCTCTAAAGCCCTTCTTGCGGGTGCTTCCCTTCAGGAGGTCTGTGATGCCGCAGGCTGGGCCTCCCCTAACACGTTTATAAGACATTACAGTCTGGATCTGACCTCTACACCGGGTTCACAAGTTCTCTCGTCTTGAGTGTGCCAGATTGCTTCACACCAGGACGTACTCTCTTAGTGTGGCGCAGTGGGCATTGCGTTCCCCGTAGTGTCGATTTTCGACGCAGCTGAGTTCCCTCGGAAGGGAACGTCTCGGGTTACGTCTGTAACCCTCAGGGAACGAACGCTGCGTCCCTCGGCCACACTCTTCGCACCCCTAGAGACGACTTGCTTCGGACTATTTAAAGCTGTCGCTTCCGGGTTCCGGCGCCCGTTTTATAGTTCCGCTCACCGTCACCTACGACGTCACGGCTGACGTCATCACGCAGCACCAATCAGGATTGGACTAGTTCTATTCAGGCTTCAGACGCGTCATGCTAAGGGCATTCCCCGTAGTGTCGATTTTCGACGCAGCGTTCGTTCCCTTCTCAGGGAACGAGGGTTACAAACGTAACCCGAGACGTTTCCTTTTCAAATTAGCGGCAATTCAGCGCACAATAACAAAACAGTGTTGCTACGCACGACCACCATTATGCATGCCCGTGCAAACGCGCGCATTTTACATTTGCCTTTAAATTAGCGATTTAAAAGCCCCCGCCGGTGATACCGGTATTACCGGTGTCGTCACACGCCGATTAACCGGTGTGAAAATATCCTCACCGTCACATCCCTAATTGAGTCCTATTCTGGTTTCCTGTGTTTATGGTTTTGACTCTTTTGCATTGTTATTTGGATTCCTCTGTCTGCCTGTGCTTTCTGCCCATTTGGATTGTTTGCCTGTGTGTTTGACCCCATGCTTATTATATGGATTTATGATTCTGGGTTTTACAGCAGTTACGTGTCAATATGATGGTATAAATAAAGCTTTTCTACTGAGTTGTTAGAAGACTGGCAAATCAGGACTGGCAGATTTTGTTTTTAGTAGACGGTTTTTATATCCGCGTTTTTCACTTCGATTTTCTATTGTTCATGTCATTAGCATTCTTACAATTCTATTTAATCCATGTATTTTGTTGCAATTGCTAATAAAGCTACCGGACAACAGTCAAGTACACGCCAAAGTCAGTTTTTACTCCTATTTGAGGCTTGAGCAATTGTTTTAAACCAAAATGACCCTTGGTGGACAGTTTCATATGTCGAAACCCTTACGGAACAAAAATATATGGGAATATACTGCAATATATAATGTGATATATTACATAATACATTTCCATATACGGGAAACTAGTGCTTATATTTGTAAATATACTGCAATATATGCATTGACATGTATGGCTATATATTAATGAATATAAAATATGTATTCATTAAATATAGACAAAAATAACATTACATGTAATATTTACAAAGTGTTATCCTTTATTGTGTACATATATTGCACATACATGTTCGTTTCCCATATAAATGTGAATGTATTCACACACATACACACACATTCATGGAATGAGTTACAACAGATTTCTAGTTCCCAGCATGCTTTGATTCTGACTGACTTCTGAAAAGAGAGCAAATGTTAAATTGAAGTGTTATTTAATGTGTTTTGCTCAATATTAATATAGGGGAGATCTGTTTAAAGTGTTTAATGTTCTATTATTTTGGAATTTAAAAGGTTTTCTGGCATGTCTGAGTTTTTGGGGTTACCATTGTACTGAAGAGTAGGCGATTAAGGTGATTAAGTTGACGATTGACCAACTGAAATTACTGTATTTTGTAAGAAATGACCGTTCGTGCCAGCCCTGTAGTCTATTGTTTAAGTAAGTACTTTAGTACATGCAGGTGTGCTTATGATAACTAGCTTGAAAATATGACACATTTATAATGTAGTTAATTAAAAAATATAAGAATTGTATTGCATTATATTTCTCTAAATATGTGTATTAATTTTGCATGAGTATATATCTGTAATATACAGGTTCTTCTCAAAAAATTAGCATATTGTGATAAAGTTCATTATTTATAATGTAATGATAAAAATTAAACTTTCATATATTTTAGATTCATTGCACACCAACTGAAATATTTCAGGTCTTTTATTGTTTTAATACTGATGATTTTGGCATACAGCTCATGAAAACCCAAAATTCCTGTCTCAAAAAATTAGCATATTTCATCCGACCAATAAAATAAGTTTTTTCAAAACAAAACAAAAAGTCAACCTTCAAATAATTATGTTCAGTTATGCACCCAATAGTCAATACTTGGTCGGGAATCCTTTTGCAGAAATGACTGCTTCAATGCGGCGTGGCATGGAGGCAATCAGCCTGTGGCACTGCTGAGGTGTTATGGAGGCCCAGGATGCTTCGATAGCGGCCTTAAGCTCATCCAGAGTGTTGGGTCTTGCGTCTCTCAACTTTCTCTTCACAATATCCCACAGATTCTCTATGGGGTTCAGGTCAGGAGAGCTGGCAGGCCAATTGAGCACAGTAATACCATGGTCAGTAAACCATTTACCAGTGGTTTTGGCACTGTGAGCAGGTGCCAGGTCGTGCTGAAAAATGAAATCTTCATCTCCATAAAGCTTTTCAGCAGATGGAAGCATGAAGTGCTCCAAAATCTCCTGATAGCTAGCTGCATTGACCCTGCCCTTGATAAAACACAGTGCACCAACACCAGCAGCTGACATGGCACCCCAGACCATCACTGACTGTGGGTACTTGACACTGGACTTCAGGTATTTTGGCATTTCCTTCTCCCCAGTCTTCCTCCAGACTCTGGCACCTTGATTTCCGAATGACATGCAAAACTGAGCAACAGTCCAGTGCTGCTTCTCTGTAGCCCAGGTCAGGCGCTTCTGCCGCTGTTTCTGGTTCAAAAGTGGCTTGACCTGGGGAATGCGGCACCTGTAGCCCATTTCCTGCACACGCCTGTGCACGGTGGCTCTGGATGTTTCTACTCCAGACTCAGTCCACTGCTTCCGCAGGTCCCCCAAGGTCTGGAATCGGTCCTTCTTCACAATCTTCCTCAGGGTCCGGTCACCTCTTCTCGTTGTGCAGCGTTTTTTTGCCACACTTTTTCCTTCCCACAGACTTCCCACTGAGGTGCCTTGATACAGCACTCTGGGAACAGCCTATTTGTTCAGAAATTTCTTTCTGTCTTACCCTCTTGCTTGAGGGTGTCAATGATGGCCTTCTGGACAGCAGTCAGGTCGGCAGTCTTACCCATGATTGCGGTTTTGAGTAATGAAACAGGCTGGGAGTTTTTTAAAGCCTCAGGAATCTTTTGCAGGTGTTTAGAGTTAATTAGTTGATTCAGATGATTAGGTTAATAGCTCGTTTAGAGACCCTTTTCATGTTATGCAAATTTTTTTAGACAGGAATTTTGGGTTTTCATGAGCTGTATGCCAAAATCATCAGTATTAAAACAATAAAAGACCTGAAATATTTCAGTTGGTGTGCAATGAATCTAAAATATATGAAAGTTTAATTTTTATCATTACATTATGGAAAATAATGAACTTTATCACAATATGCTAATCTTTTGAGAAGGACCTGTATTAATTAATCTAAAATTACATACATTATGATCTATTAGTAAATATATTGTCACATATTTTTCAATATACGAAAAGCGGCAATTCCTTATGTATTATTCAATATATTGTAATATATTAACACAGTATATTAATCTGTATATTTTCAAATATACGGTTAAACCATTTAATACATTGATCATTCATAAATGGGAAATATATTTTCGTTCCGTAAGGGAAGCCCATAAGACTGGGAGGACTGACTCAATTATCCACTGTCTGTCCTCCTCGACGCGGGTCGAGTTCATTCTTCCTTTTCACTTTTCATCTGTTTGCTGTTCATTATTGTCTATTCATGTTATTTCCGTCTATATTTGTGTGCAGAAGCCTATATCAAGCCTCTGGCTTGTTCAGACCCATTTATTAGTCCTGACAGAAGTTGTATTGTGTTGATTATTAGCTTTATCAAACATTGCAATTGTACAGTCTGTTGAACTGCTGATCATTTTTTGAATGTGGTCAATGCAACTGAAGTGTTTAGCTGGTTTGTAGATTACAGAAAGCCAGAAAAACTTGAATTTGTCTTTTTATAATGAGTCGTTATTCTGACATAAGCTGTCTTTTTAGGAGCTATTTGTAGTTATAAGCTGCATGTAGCATCATGTGACATGTTTGATTTTTCATATTTAATATGTGCCAAAATTCCATGCATGGTGCTGTGCCACATGTAGACACATTTAGGCATTCAGTGTGTCAGCATGAAAGATCAGTATGACATTTCATGTTCTATTAATGAGACATGTTATGTGAGAGGGTCTAGAAGGAAACTGGCCTTCATTAAAATCTTATGTTTGATTTCACCTGCTGCAGTACAGATGTGCTCCTCACGGGACACCGCACAATATTTTTACAGATTGTGTATCATTAGTGGTGCTGAGGCCAGCTTTACTTTACTATTGCTATTGCTAATATAAACCCTAACCTATTTGAAAGTTGTCCCACACCAGTTGTGCTGGATGCGGACATGAGTGATACCTCAATTTTTCTACGATTTGATTATTGGCTGGTAAACAATAAAATGAATAAAAAATCCAACTTTTTTTTCCAAAAAAGAAAAAAAGGCTGAATTACCCCGTTCTAACTGATAATCTTATCACATATCTGTTTAGTAAGCATGGTGATTTTAGTTAGGCTCTCATTTAGAACATCGAACAACCTAGCAACCATACAGCAACAACCAAAAAACTGCATAGAACAGCCTAGCAACCATGTGGCAATGCCATTGCAACCACTTAGACACATCGTATTGGCTTTTGTACAGGCAAGCAACACTAAAATTTTCTTCAGAGAATCTAAAAACTAGTTTTGCATTTGTTGTCTGGTGTGTATTAAATGGCAGTCAGTAAGTCGCATAAGACAGTGCTTTACTCAGTATGACAGCTTCCCAACATTACCTCTATTTTCTGAATCTGAAAACTGTTTTAAAGCTGCTGTAGGTAACTTTTTTGTAAAAAATATTTTTTACATATTTGTTATAACTGTCATTATGTCCTGACAGTAGAATATGAGACAGATAATCTGTGAAAAAATCAAGCTCTTCTGGCTCCTCCCAGTGGTCCTATTGCCATTTGCAGAAATACAAGCTCCCGGTCAGAAACAACCAATCAGAGACAGGAGGAATGTCTTAGCAGTGTCAATCACGCTCGTGTACGCGCTGACCACACCCCTCTCTTGCACAGCGCGAACGCGTACCGTCGTTCAAACTCAAGATTGCCGGCGTGCTGCAGCTGTGCTTATGACGGAGAAACAACCTAAACTGCCAATTCTCGAGTGACACCTGCTCATAAAACAAAGAGGTAAAAGGAAAAAGACCGATGACGATAAACAAGCGAAAAAGAAAGAATTACACAGAGCCCATTGATTCGGTGTCAAAACTCTAGCCGCATAACATGTAGATAAAATGTCACGCACTCTGCTAAGCAACAATTGAAACCTGCTAATTCACTGGCTTGTCATGTTGCTGAAATAATGTACTAGCACACCTTATCTAGCATTATATATCGCTAGAATAATTACTTACATACTGTAAAGTTAGTTACCGTTATATTAACGTTATCTTACTAGCTATTTATAACTTATAGAAAGAGTGCAACGTTATAAAGTTACATGTATTGCAAAATACATAATGATTTGAGGACCAAGTTTGTAGTCAAAGTATGGGCAGGCCATAGTCTGTTATGATGCAGCAGACACCAGGGGATCCATACGCAGTATTTATTAGAAGAAGTCAAACAGGCAGGGATCAAATAACAGCGAACAGGGCAATGGAGACAAGGCAGAGACAAACCAGATACAGGCAGAGGGTCGAGGCAGGCAGCGAGAATCAGAGTCCAGTGAAACAGTCCAGGGTCAGGGCAGGCAGAAAAGGGTCAGCAACGATAAACAATCCACAGGTCAAAATACAGGAAGCAAACACAGGAGGATAACGCTCAGAATTGCAACTAACAGTAAAACAAGACTTCGCAATAAGTGAATGTGAAAACCAGGTATTTATGGTGTGAACTAAACAAGATGATGAGAAACAGGTGAATGAGATGAGTGCTGATGAGTCCGGGCAGTGAGTAATGGGAAATGTAGTTTGTGAGTGAAACATGATTGTCTGGTGTGGAGTGCCCTCTGGTGTCTCTCAAGGGCACTCCAGCTGGTGACCGTTACATAGCCCCCCCCCCAAAGAGCGGCTTCCAGACGCTCAAAAAACTGTCCAGGTGGGAGGTGGAGCGGAGGCGGATCTGGGGGCGGGATGGAGGGCCAGGTCCGTGGAGCAGAAGAGGAACTGGAGACCAGGGTGGAGCAGGCTGTGCAGGCGACCAGGGCAGATCAGGCAGTGCAGGCGACCAGGGCGGATCAGGCAGTGCAGGCGACCAGGGCGGATCCGGCAGTGCAGGCGATCCTTCAGGCGGCCAGGGAGGAGACGACAGTCCAACTGGCGGCCACGGCGGAAGAAACCCTTCGGGCGGCCACGGCGGAGAAGACCTCTCGGGCGGCCACGGCGGTGAAGACCTCTCAGGCGGCCACGGCGGTGAAGACCTCTCAGGCGGCCACGGCGGAGGCTCAGGAACCAACACCGGCATAGGAAAAGCCACCGGCCCAGGAACAGCCATCGGCTCAGGAACAGACACTGGATCCGGCTCAGGAACTGGAACAGACACAGGCTCGGCGGCCATCTTGTCCGGAGACACAGGCTCGTTGACGGCCATCTTGTCCGGAGACACAGGCTCGGTGACGGCCATCTTGTCCGGAGACACAGGCTCAGTGACGGCCATCCTGTCAGGAAACTCTGGAATGGACGGGACCAGCATCTTGTGAAACTCTGGGCTGGACAGAACCAGCGGCGAAGAGGGCCTTGAGCTGGGCAGGACCAGCGGCGAGGAGGACTGAGCGCTGGGCAGGACCAGTGGTGAAGAGGGCCTTGAGCTGGGCAGGACCAGCGGCGAGGAGGACTGAGCGCTGGGCAGGACCAGTGGTGAAGAGGGCCTTGAGCTGGGCAGGACCAGCGGCGAGGAGGACTGAGCGCTGGGCAGGACCAGTGGTGAAGAGGGCCTTGAGCTGGGCAGGACCAGCGGTGAAGAGGGCCTTGGCTCTGGTTCTGCGGGTATAACGCTCACAGACTCCTGCTTGGCGGGCATAACGCTCTCAGACTCAGGCACGGCTGGACTGGTGTGAGGTGCAGGCTCTGGAACGGCAGACATGACTTGAACAGTCTCTGGCTCGGCAGAAGTGACGTGAAGCGTCTCTGGCTCGGCAGAAGTGACGTGAAGCGTCTCTGGCTCGGCAGAAGTGACGTGAAGCGTCTCTGGCTCGGCAGAAGTGACGTGAAGCGTCTCTGGCTCGGCAGAAGTGACGTGAAGCGTCTCTGGCTCGGCAGAAGTGACGTGAAGCGTCTCTGGCTCGGCAGAAGTGACGTGAAGCGTCTCTGGCTCGGCAGAAGTGACGTGAAGCGTCTCTGGCTCGGCAGAAGTGACGTGAAGCTCAGTCTCTGGATCGGCAGAAGCGACGTGAAGCTCAGTCTCTGGATCGGCAGGCGTGACGTGAACAGCAGCCTCTTGCTCGGCGGTCTCTGGCTGGACGGTCTCTGGCTGGACGGTCTCTGGCTGGACGGTCTCTGGCTGGACGGTCTCTGGCTGGACGGTCTCTGGCTGGACGGTCTCTGGCTGGACGGTCTCTGGCTGGACGGTCTCTGGCTGGACGGTCTCTGGCTGGACGGTCTCTGGCTGGACGGTCTCTCGCTGGACGGTCTCTCGCTGGACGGTCTCTCGCTGGACGGTCTCTCGCTGGACGGTCTCTGGCTGGACGGTCTCTGGCTGGACGGTCTCTCGCTGGACGGTCTCTCGCTGGACGGTCTCTGGCTGGACGGTCTCTCGCTGGACGGTCTCTGGCTGGACGGTCTCTCGCTGGACGGTCTCTCGCTGGACGGTCTCTCGCTGGACGGTCTTTTGCTGGACGGTCTCTCGCTGGACGGTCTCTGGATGGGCAGGTACTGTGGGGTTGTAGGGCTCCTTGTCCGCTAAACCCACAGTAAAGGTTGAACCGCACAGTAACAGGGCCAAATCAATATAAAATTCTAAAGTCCATTGAGGATTGTGCAGTGGCATGGCTGACCCGAGTGGCTCAGATAGTCCCCCTCTAAAGAAAATCATGAGGCACAACGAATCCATTGGAGTTACGTTTGAAAGTTCAATAAAGTCTCTCACGTAATCCTCAATGGGCCGGTCACCCTGACGGAGGCGCATAATTTGTGCTACTGGATTCATCTTTGATGCTGCTGGATCTGAAGTGGCGAAGTCTTCTGTTATGATGCAGCAGACACCAGGGGATCCATACGCAGTATTTATTAGAAGAAGTCAAACAGGCAGGGATCAAATAACAGCAAACAGGGCAATGGAGACAAGGCAGAGACAAACCAGATACAGGCAGAGGGTCGAGGCAGGCAGCGAGAATCAGAGTCCAGTGAAAAAGTCCAGGGTCAGGGCAGGCAGAAAAGGGTCAGCAACGATAAACAATCCACAGGTCAAAATACAGGAAGCAAACACAGGAGGATAACGCTCAGAATTGCAACTAACAGTAAAACAAGACTTCGCAATAAGTGAATGTGAAAACCAGGTATTTATGGTGTGAACTAAACAAGATGATGAGAAACAGGTGAATGAGATGAGTGCTGATGAGTCCGGGCAGTGAGTTATGGGAAATGTAGTTTGTGAGTGAAACATGATTGTCTGGTGTGGAGTGCCCTCTGGTGTCTCTCAAGGGCACTCCAGCTGGTGACCGTTACATAGTCAATGTAAAGCATATTGTTGACGTTTGGTCCCTATTAGTGAATGTGCCATATAACTTTTTATCCGCTGTTATCGGTGGCCCTGTTTACTAGCCTGCGCGTTCACGACAGGCTCCGCTGTGGAGGACGAGCTGTGGAGGGAGGGCTGTAGCGCAGCAGAGAGCAAGGGGGTGGGACCTGTAAGTTGTGCTTGTTCAAATTTTCGGGCTAAGTCAACGTTTTCTCAAAACTCCCTACTGCAGCTTTAACTGGGAGCAATAACGATTTGCAGAAGGACACAGGATGGCCGTTCGTACAGTAAACGTGTTTCGTTTCCCTCTCAAAGGAACCAGAAAGTTTCAAATCTAACGCCTCATTAGGGCTTCTGAGAAAGGAATCAATGCATTAGACCTTTTGTGTTGTTTACTGGGAGCATGTTGTCGATAAAAGAGCAATTATTGTAGATTCATGAATAAGCTGTAAACATAAATGTTCTAATCAATGCAGCATGTTTTAGGAAAGATACAAGCATCGCTTTGGACAAGCTTTTAGCTCTTTTCCAAAACCTGGTGAGCTCTGCATGCAAAGAGCATTAAAAGCGTGAATCAATACAGGCACAAGAGGAACGATGCAATGCTATATAAATATACACACAGATTTTGACTTTTTTATATGGATCCCTTAAAGATCCACACACACACACACAGATTATTGTGCAATCTCTAGCTCCTTACCCTAACCTACTCATCACAACTACCATTAACCTATAACTTATCCCTAAAACCAAGTCTTTACTCTCAAACAGGTCTTTAAAGGGGTCTCAGAAAGTGAGGACCAGCCAACATGTCCTCCCTTTACTCTCTTTGTCCTCATTCGGATGGTCTAAAACTCAAACTGGTCCTCACAAAGATAGTTATACAAGAACACACACACACACACACACACACACACACACACACACACACACACACACACTGCCGACATTTTTTCTGATGTACACACCCATTTGATGAGTTAATGGTGTGGAAATGCTAATCATACCTCAAGGTGGCAAACTTGTCTTAATGATACAAGCGTTTCTCTCCGGGCTCTAATTAAAAGGCCATCGTATCTACTTCATTAGTGTAAGGCAGAAATGAGGTAACTGATATGTCACTCTTGGATTATCATCAGGAAGCTGGGGGAAGGACAAAAGAGGTCTTGGCTTTCTGCCTTCAGCATCCGCCAGATGCGCACACTTCTCTAACGATGGATGCAAACATCTCTGGGATGAAATTATGAGTTGCTGTCTGTCTGACATGTTTAACACTGAATGTCTTGACATGTTTAACACTGAATGGAGATTAACTGAGGAATGAAATTTAATAAAAGCAATTTTTTATATTTTGTGTTATGCTATATACACATATAGGGATATATATATATATATATATATATATATATATATATATATATATATATATAGTGAGTGTGCATGCCTGGATGTGTGCGTGCATATTTATAGGGATATACAGTATATAGCATATGATACTAAAAATAGCTTTTATTACATTTCATTCCTCAGTTAATCTCCATTCAGTGTTAAACATCAAGATACAGATATATGAGCATCTGTTCTTTGTGTTGAATGAGTCTTTCAATTTTCCCACAGTGGCAAAGCTTTGAAAAGCAAGCTTCTTTTGAGAAGCTACTCTTCTAGTGAAAAAGTTTTTCAAATGTTGTTTTTCATCTCTGAAAAGTCCAGAGGTAATCCGTCTTTTCAGACACTGACTCGGTTTACCTGTAATCTTATCAGTTCTTTTTTCCCCTTCAATTTCATTTGGTCTTTGACTTTCAATTTTACTGACTCATAAAAATGTCCTGATTAGTTTAGTGAATTTGATTAACCTGAGCACAAGCCTGAGCCACAGTTTCTTTCATATTGCACTTGTGCTGCGAGGATTGCTAATAAATGTTTTAGCGACATTCTCAGAAAAAGGTACCATTTGTGTGATGTATGATCCCCTGCTCATATAATTAACGGGATACTGAATGTAGTCATAATTGATTGATTTGAATTCCCGAATGGTACTCTTCAAGTGTTGGTTGGTTTCTGCCTTGGTATACTTTGAGGCCGAGAAAATATGAAAGTTCAGCAGTAACCTTTCCAAATGAAATGATAAAAAAATTCATTTCATTTCCTGAGAATGACCCTTTTCTAAGACCTGCTGTGAAAACTAGTTTTCAAAGGACCTCCTGGGCTGTATGAGCCAGAAAGGCCCATACAAACCTCAGAGATGTGTCAGAGATGAGATGTTAATGAGTGTGTCTCAGCTGTAATTAGACTCTGACAGCATCCACAGACTCAGTTTAATTAACGTTTGGATGAGAAGTTTGGCATCACTTTTGATACCCAGCCACATAAAAGCGTGGATCTTTTTATCATTTCAAACATTTAATAAAGGTTATTCAGACAGATAACATGGTTTAATGTGAATTCTTGGAAATATGTTTTCAGTTTAGTGTTTTGACATTCAAGCAACTCGTTTAAGCGTTTAAGAGCCTGGCAGGGTACTTGATGGTGCAAAAGAGTTTATTTTATGAACAAAAAAACTGAATTCCAAAACGTACTGATACATGTGAGACTCATAACTTATCCAGAGCACCATCTGAAAGAGTTATTTGTTGTTGAGATTCTGTAAATCTGTAATCAGCATTCAAAATAAGCGTTCTTCAAATGATTGACCTGGTAAGAGTTGAATCCTTGAATGTAAAATTACTATAAGACAGCAATTATGATTAGCTAATAAAACAGATGGCTTTTTACTGTTTTCTGTATTAAATGCACATACACTGATAATTTTCTTTAATGGTTATGTGATAATAATACTCTACTGCTGGGATCTGGATGTTTGAATGTGCAAGGCTTGCACTAATGTCTCTGATGAGTGAGATTTGCATGTTAACATCAGATTGATTCATTAACTGATGCCCATGCTAATGAGAATCTCTCTCCACGGGTCTATTCTCGCTCCACGTCGAGCCATTCGCTGGTGCGAGACGAGCAATACATACAGAGGGAATTTCGAGAGGAGTTTGTAGCCTGATATATTTATGTTGGTGATTACGTTTTTTATGGCCTGTTTTATTGAATAACACATTATTGACACTATAAGCCCCCTGATGTGTGAATCTCCTTAATTCGTGCCATAAGTCTCTGTGATGAGAAGCTGAAGGTTTAAAATAATTGTATTTACAAAAACAACAATGAATCTTTGTTTCTGCATAATGTCGCACTACAAAAGACTTAGACTCAACCCTTATAGCCTACAGATGAGGAAAATTAAAAACACTCAAGATAGATAGAGTGAGTGAGTGAGAGAGAGAGTGAGTGAGTGAGTGCTGGTCAAAAGTTTGGAAACATTAGGCTACTATTTGTAATGTTTTTGAGAGAAGTATCTTATGCTCATCATAAATACAGAAAAAACAGTAATATTGTGAAATAATGTTATTAGAATTTAAAATAATGGTTTTCTATTTTAATATACCTTAAAATTTCATTTATTTCTGTGATGCAAAGCTGAATTTTCAGCATTATTACTCCAGTCTTCAGTGTCACATGTTCTTCAGAAATCATTTTAATATGTTGATTTGATATTCAGTTATTATCAATGTTGGAAACAGTTGCACTGCTTAATATTTTTTGGGAACCTGTATTACTTTTTTTTAGCATTTATTTAAAATAGAAATCATTTGTAACAATATACACTACCGTTTAAAAGTTTGGGATCAGTAATATTTTTTTTCTTTTTTTAAAATAGAAATATTTTCTAACAGTATAAATCTTTAAAATCACTTTTTATCAATTTAACACATCCTTGCTGAATAAAATGTTTAATTTCTTTAAAAAAATCTTTTGAACGGTAGTGTATATTGTCACAAAAAAAAAAAATATATATATATATATATATATATATACACTCACCGGCCACTTTATTAGGTACCCCATGCTAGTAACGGGTTGGACCCCCTTTTGCCTTCAGAACTGCCTCAATTCTTCGTGGCATAGATTCAACAAGGTGCTGGAAGCATTCCTCAGGGAGTTTGGTCCATATTGACATGATGGCATCACACAGTTGCCGCAGATTTGTCGGCTGCACATCCATGATGCGAATCTCCCGTTCCACCACATCCCAAAGATGCTCTATTGGGTTGAGATCTGGTGACTGTGGAGGCCATTTTAGTACAGTGAACTCATTGTCATGTTCAAGAAACCAATTTGAAATGATTAGAGCTTTGTGACATGGTGGAAGTAGCCATCAGAGGATGGGTACATGGTGGCCATAAAGGGATGGACATGGTCAGAAACAATGCTCAGGTAGGCCGTGGCATTTAAACGATGCCCAATTGGCACTAAGGGGCCTAAAGTGTGCCAGGAAAACATCCCCCACACCATTACACCACCACCACCAGCCTGCACAGTGGTAACAAGGCATGATGGTTCCATGTTCTCATTCTGTTTACGCCAAATTCTGACTCTAACATCTGAATGTCTCAACAGAAATCGAGACTCATCAGACCAGGCAACATTTTTCCAGTCTTCAACTGTTCAATTTTGGTGAGCTCTTGCAAATTGTAGCCTCTTTTTCCTATTTGTAGTGGAGATGAGTGGTACCCGGTGGAGTCTTCTGCTGTTGTAGCCCATCCGCCTCAAGGTTGTGCGTGTTGTGGCTTCACAAATGCTTTGCTGCATACCTCGGTTGTAACGAGTGGTTATTTCAGTCACTGTTGCCCTTCTATCAGCTCGAACCAGTCTGGCCATTCTCCTATGACCTCTGGCATCAACAAGGCATTTCCGCCCACAGAACTGCCGCTCACTGGATGTTTTTTCTTTTTCGGACCATTCTCTGTAAACCCTAGAGATGGTTGTGCGTGAAAATCCCAGTAGATTAGCAGTTTCTGAAATACTCAGACCAGCCCTTCTGGCACCAACAATCATGCCACGTTCAAAGTCACTCAAATCACCTTTCTTCCCCATACTGATGCTCGGTTTGAACTGCAGGAGATTGTCTTGACCATGTCTACATGCCTAAATGCACTGAGTTGCCGCCATGTGATTGGCTGCTTAGAAATTAAGTGTTAACGAGCAGTTGGACAGGTGTACCTAATAAAGTGGCCGGTGAGTGTATATATATATATATATATATATATAAATATATATATATGGCTTGTTGATGCTAGAGGTCAGAGGAAAATGGGCCGACTGATTCAAGCTGATAGAAGAGCAACTTTGACTGAAATAACCACTCGTTACAACCGAGGTATGCAGCAAAGCATTTGTGAAGCCACAACACACACAACCTTGAGGCGGATGGGCTACAACAGCAGAAGACCCCACCGGGTACCACTCATCTCCACTACAAATAGGAAAAAGAGGCTGCAATTTGCAGGAGCTCACCAAAATTGGACAGTTGAAGACTGGAAAAATGTTGCCTGGTCTGATGAGTCTCGATTTCTGTTGAGAGTTCAGAATTTGGCGTAAACAGAATGAGAACATGGATCCATCATGCCTTGTTACCACTGTGCAGGCTGGTGGTAGTGGTGTAATGGTGTGGGGGATGTTTTCTTGGAACACTTTAGGCCCCTTAGTGCCAATTGGGCATCGTTTAAATGCCACGGTCTAGGCCTACCTGAGCATTGTTTCTGACCATGTCCATCCCTTTATGGCCACCATGTACCCATCCTCTGATGGCTACTTCCAGCAGGATAATGCACCATGTCACAAAGCTCGAATCATTTCAAATTGGTTTCTTGAACATGACAATGAGTTCACTGTACTAAAATGGCCCCCACAGTCAGATCTCAACCCAATAGAGCATCTTTGGGATGCGGTGGAAACGGGAGCTTCGTGCCCTGGATGTGTATCCCACAAATCTCCATCAACTGCAAGATGCTATCCCATCAATATGGGCCAACATTTCTAAAGAATGCTTTCAGCACCCTGTTGAATCAATGCCACGTAGAATTAAGGCAGTTCTGAAGGCGAAAGGGGGTCAAACACAGTATTAGTATGGTGTTCCTAATAATCCTTTAGGTGAGTGTATATATACATGTGTGTGTGTATATATATATATATATATATATATATATACTGAAAATCCGAAAGGGCAGCAGTCTGCATTAAAATCAATTTGTAAAGAACCCTCGAGTACAAACTCAAGATACCTGTTTGAGACTGAACTGAGGAGATAAACGAAGAGTTTATATATAGGCCTAAAAGTTTATGATGGGGCCTGAGGAACGGGGCGATGATGTGGGGAAGAAAAGTGAAATATGATGAAAGAGAGAAGGAGAGACGTGGACAGAACTTGAGGGGCTGAATTTCTCATAATCCCTGCAGTGAGCAAATTCAACAGAGCAGACAGCAGAAATCACTTCAGAGATCAGTTATTGCACTTCCCAGGCCTGACACTCAAAGCTGTGTTAACCGTTGACATTTAACTCAATATGATAGATAAACAACTACATAAAATGCTCAGAGGATTGTGGGAAATCCTGATTTTGTCTGACTGTGGTGAGAATATATTATTACATCCTAGGAGCTCTATAATTGTTGGAGAAAACTATTTGTAGCTTTCCAGTGGCAGTTGCTTGGTGGGCACAAGCCTGACATCTTTGCTCATGGACAATTATTTTTGAAGCCAATCACCTAAGCCAGAAATGTAAATTAATTTAATATTTTTGGACAGTGGAATAAGGCGTTCCTGCAGCTCAAACACTAAGGTGATGGGTTTGATTCCAGGGAATACATGAGTTTGGATATACCTTACATTTTTAATTATTTTATGAATTCGTCTACGCCTTTTAGTATAATTCCAAAATGTCCACTTTCAGGCCGTGGTACACGTGTGTTTTTTACTATAAAATCTTTACTGATTTTTTTTTTATAAGGTACTAGAAATGTAAGAATAAATGTTATATTAGTAATATTTTAAAATGAACACTTACTGGACTGAAGCAATCAGGCTTTTGAGGAACGTTTATTTGTACATCTCTCAATCATCAGAATAATTTAGCCCCCCAAAAGCAATAAATTGTTCCTTTAAAAAAAATTGGGGGATTTTTCTGACTATTATTTCATATCTCAGTGTTAAACAGCCCTGTTGTTTGCGGCAGGCGGGCGGTTTTGGAAGGGACTTTCAGCTGTGGTGTTCTGTTACCACCTGCTGGTGTATGTGGATTATAGTCGACTACACAGAGGCAGATCACAGCATATGACATGAATATCCAAATGAACAGCATGCTATGTGCCAACACTGGTGGATCACAGACACTGTCCCAGAGCATTGTCTTAATTACATGCCTCTATCTGATCCAAAACCAAATCTGTGTGCATGAAAGTGCCAGAACCCCCATCCAAACGGTCATAGCCGTGAACTCTATCACACTTTAACCACCAGCAGCTTTAGCCTTTGTTTGTGTACGTGTCTTCCATCATTAGCAAACAGTAGAGAGGTTGCAGGTGAGTCATCTGCCCTCTCTCTTTCTCTCATGTGCTCAGTGTCTTGGCATGTGCTCCTCTGCACATTCTCCTGTCAACAGTATACCCACCGCAGACGTCATGGGGGTGGTGCGGACCGGCCCGACCTGACCCGGCAGATCAGCGTGGGTTTGAAGTTTATGAGTGAGAGGTGTTACTGTGCCATGGATGACTCAATGCATTCAAATCTCTGCATTACAAATGCTCATAAGATCATTCTTTTGTCTGAGCTGCACCAGAGAGCCCATAAAATCAACATGAAATCAGAGTTGACCCTATTGACCCTTCCTGGTTGTATTGTCAATGATTTATTGATGCTTGTTATTTTTTTGTATCTTTTGCACCTGCATGTCAACTAACTCTCATCTTATTATTATTATCTCATATTATTAGACTGTTAGGGTTAATAAGTTGACATGTAGTTGCAAAGTTACTTAGAATGTCTGTTGGGGGACCATCAATGTGTTAGCCGCAGATACTAAAGTGTAACTTTGCTGATTTGCAACCAACTTTGTATTGTTACAATGTCGGTAGTATAATGAACAGTGGTTACTCGTTCTGTTACGAGGACTGAGTAATTTACGTTTATTCGTCAGCCCTGGAGCTGTTAAAAGTCTGCCAGATGACGCGTTTTATTAACAGAACAGTTATTGTAAGGGTTTGCCACTGAAAATTGTATCGTACTATATCTTCTCTTTAAACAGCATTATGGTAAAAATGGAACACTATGGCAACAGCTTTTTATCTACATGACGGTGTTTTGCTTCAGGGGTTTGGGCGGATACTGCGGAACTCACAGAATGGCAGTTTCTTTCCGTTTTTACTTTTTCCCCCTCCGTTAGGCCTAAAACTGTAGCTGCTTTTGAAGTCCACGTCCTTACAAGGATCCACAGCGACTGTGTTTGTGGTCATCCAATTCGAAATATTGACTACAGGCATTGAGGGTTTTCAGATTGTCCGTCGTATCGGCCTCTCTGTATTTACAACTCCTTGCAGCAAGTAAGTAACTCAGTCCTGCTTCAGGTTTATTCTTTGATTTTTTTTTTGCACCCGGGAACAAGACAACTAGCCTGACTACGTCAGACTTCGTACTTCCGCTCAATTTCATTTCGCTTCTGTACTTAGTCTGAGACATCGACATGTCTCTCGGTTTTCCTCCGGCCTGAAAACATCCGGCCAATCAACGAACAGAGGGCGGGCTGAGAGCCGTGACGTAGACGCTAAGCGCAGAGTTTAAGATTGTATTTTAGGTTAGGGAAATCGAAAACGACCGCGGATATGGAGACACGGGATGCAATTCACTCTGTTGTGGAGAATAATCCCGGCATTTGCAAACTGAAGCCCGAACAAGAAGAGTGTTTGTTAAACATTTTGAATGGAGGTGATGTTGTGGCCCTACTCCCGACAGGTTTTCCCGTCTCCCGTCTCTTTTATCTGTCGAGCTCGAACTGGCACCCTTTTGACAGGTCAGTACGTGTCTCCTTTTTTTTCCAGTTCGTAAATATTGCCATGTCATGCTGTAATCTAGCAATGTAGTTGCAGCATTTCCGACAGACTTGAAATGAACAAAGAGCTGTGTTTGACAGAACTAATCCTAACTTTGACAGTTGGCTGCAAATATTTTCCTGTTTCTCTTTACTGTCAAATAATAGTTTAGAGGCCCCGTTTGTGCCGTGGATGCGTAGATTTACATCACATAATCTACAAAAGTCGTTGACAGCCATGTTCACTCCGGTATTTCTCTGGATGGTTTCGTTTTCGCATTATAATGTGTTTACAGTGGCAGTTCGATGCTGCTGAGCTGACCAAAGCTGCTGCTGATGCTGCCGTCATAACCAAACGTTATGTGATTGGCTTACGGGTAACCAATGATTTTATACTTCAGACAAGCCAACCCCCCCCCCCCCCCCCCCCCGCGATAAAGAAAACACTTTTCAATGATGCCATGCCAGACTCTGTCTATGAAGCAAAGCGAAGTAGCAGAGTTTGGTATTACCAGGCTACAAGACAACACCCTTATGACTAAAAGTTTGCTAAGAAGTATTTCCTACTAAAGCAAGGCCGTATTTTAGTCTGGTCAGCAAATCCATAGAAGACTGGTGGGAGTGGCCTTGGACAGCAAAATGCCCAGTGCATTATGGGTGTTGAAGTTTTCCTATTTGGCTAAAGAGAAGACAACAGGTTTTTCTCCTTGTTTTCTCTGGTCAGGTAGCACCGATATCAAAAACGTTCTCACCTTTCTACTGTATAGGCAACTTTCCTTTTTTGGCTGATGTCACTAAGTCATCTTTTTTTTTTAACTCTTTCCTTTCTGTCGTTCTGCTAAAACTCTAAGATGTGCATACTGTATGGGATTCATTCACTGTTTCCAGATTCAATACAAGTCAAGCTCAATCAATAATACTTAATAAAGTGTATTAACACAAAAACAATTTCTACTTGTATAAAAAAGCAAAAATAAAGGTTACAGTCAAGCACTTACAATGCAAGTGATTGTGACCAATGTTTGGAGGATTTAAAAGCAGAAATGTGAAGCTTATCATTATTTATAAAAGTTGGGACAACTCAAAATATTTTTTGTGGTAGGCTAATCAGCATCATCATGTCATTATGCAACATAGTGCTGTCATTTAAGATGAACATGTATTGAACCTGCAACCTGGAATTTATATTTATATTGTTTTTTTCTACCTGGGGTCAAGGAAACAAATTCCAGATATTGTTTTTGTGTGGAAAATAATAAAGATTCCATTTGTTAAAGTCCTGCCATTGTCCAGTTTGCACAAATAATGTGCTGCCATCTAGTGTCCAAACACTTTCATTGCACAACTGATTATTTAAACTGCTGCTATTTAAACTGTTTACAGATCTTCATCTGACAGATATGACAAATGCATTGAATCAAATGAGCCATGTCCGGATTGACGGGAAAGATTTGCTCACTGCAGAAAACAACATATAAACCTGCTGATGTGTTCAAATAAAGCCTGACTGGCCCACTGCCACAGCAGGCAGAACGACAGACATGTCGTCACCATCACTCAACACATTCATCGTCAATGTCACTCAGCACATCGTTGTGAGTCAGGGATTTCCATGATTCATGTCTGTAGATGAAATAAGAGGAAGACAATAAATCCCTCCCCTTTTCTCTCTCACCCGGCCTCAGCCCTGTTTGTGTAGCTCCGATTGGACACACCTGCGGTCTCCCATATGAAAGTCCCAATGCACGATCAGGCCCACGGCCCACGGGGCAGCCGGAAAGAGACCAAGGGGGATTTTCTCTCTATCTCTGTCTCTCTCCATGGGTAGAGCTTGCACTTCCTTCCTGTGAGGTCATAAATCTGTCCACAAGCACATGCTAATGGTCTAATATTAACAGTGTTTAGATTCATCTACTCTGAGGACAGACCTCACCTGAGGGTCCCATGCACTCATATTTCAAAAATCATATTCAAACTTTTACCTGGGATGGGAATGATCTTTCCAACCATACCCGAACAAGCCAGGCCCCATGAGCATTTAATTAAATTACTGTTTTAAAAATTGTATTAAATAATTTATTTAACAGGTATAATGGGCCATCCACGATTGCCCCATAATTAGCTATACTGAGCTTTTAAAAAAGTAGCCTACATATGGCTATGTTAAAACATGAATTGATGAATAACATGCATAAAATATCATGTGTTAAAAAAATTATTTGAAAATAACAGTTAGTAAGTTGCACTATGTTAAAAAATTTTGTATACCTAAAATATCTGGGTAAAAAAAATATATATATATATACATATACATACACACACACACACACACACACACACATTGTTGTGTGTATATATTATACATATTTTTTTTATTTATAATATATACACAAAAAATATAATATATACATAAAAATATATATATACAGTATATACGTATACATACACACACCCACACACACACACACATTGTTGTGTGTATATATTATAAATGTCTCTATATTTGAAAAATATTTGTAATATTTTAAATATCATTTGACTTTTCCATTTTTTTCTGTTCTAGCCTGTACTACTTGTACTAACAAGTGTGTTAGTTTTAGGCTTGTTACTTAAAAAAAAAAAAAAAAAGTGTATTTTAACGCTTCTTGTTACATGCTTTTTTTTAAGCATTAATTGATTTGTTGTATTCCTCATTTTTAAGATGCTTAGTATAATATGTTAAAGGAATACATGTAAAATCAAGTCAAGCCATTTGAGATAATAAGTAATGTGGTGCAAATCATTCTGAATTAAGATTCAATTCTTTGCTTAATAGTTACTTGCTAGTATGCTAATGTGCACATACAGTATACTTGTTTAGACAGACATGAATGAGATTTCTGTTGACTTTTGCTACATAATGTCATCCTGTTATGAAAAGAATGAGCAGTTAGTTCAAGATCCAAGCTCCATTTTTCCATATATGAGTAGAAGGGAACACAAACACATACTTCTGCTACGTACGTAAACACAGAAACATTCCCTAAATTCTTAACCTTGATGTGAAAAAGAGTCAGCGTGTTACTATTCTGCATATTTTATTACGAAAATGAAATGCAAATGTTTAAAACAATTTACAGGAGATATTTTACAAACTTTTCTTTGGCCTGTTTGTTTACTAATGCATTACTTTTGCAAACAACATTCATTTTTCATTATATATAATTTGCTCAATGCAATTAACATTAATTATATTTATTCAAATATGTACAGTGTTTCCAAACAGTGACCTAACCACAGAAATGCACCTGTTTACAGGTGTTGGCGGTGATGCCCTTGACAGTTCTCGTGCTGGAGCATGAGTGTGAATCACAGTGTGTTGTAGCAGTGCTGAGGCCCAGCGTCCTGTAGGTAACCCATGTGCCAGGGCAGGGGCAGCGTCTGGAGAGTGTCCCCGTAATTGTCTATATGATTCGGGCCACAAGAGCCCCAAACTCCTGGCTGATACGTCCCGACATCCCCTCTCCGTCCGTACCTGGGTGGGCTTGCCCCACTGCTAGGTGGGTAAAGCTGGGCGTCAGCTGAGAAACACGGGTAGTGAGGGGACGGCGGACAAGCAGGGCCCGTAAAAACGTGTTGCTCGGAGGACAGTCTGTGCAATGGGTTTTGTATATGGTGGGTGAGCGGCTGATGCCAGGATAGGAAGTTTTGCGATTCGAGGCGGACAGGAGGCGACGGCTCCGTCTCTGACCACAAGCCGCCGGGCGGACCGTGACAGTCGAAGTGGCTGCAGGGCTTCCCCGTACTTGCAGGTGGGTTGTTGGTGAGAAATACAGACAAAGCAGAGATGCGATTGATGGCTCTCTGGAGCGTGGCAATCTTCGACAGACGTTTTCCGCCCAGGTCATGATGCAAAGCCACTCGGAGCGCGTTGAAGGCCTGGTTATAATCCATGATGCGTTTCCTCTCTCTCACGTTGGCCGCCACTCTGCGTGCTTTGGAGCGCACCGGTCTGCTGCGTTTCTTGCTCTGTCTCTCCTCCAGCTCGCTTAGGGTGCCGGTGGGGTAACACCCTGTCAGGCTGCTGCCATCGCTGCTGTCCAGCTCCTCGGACCCTTGAGGACTCCCATCCAGTTCCTCCTCGGAGAACTCGGAGCTGGTGAAGCTTCCTCTGCTCGCCATGGAGAACCTGCAGACTGTTTCCAGTGTCATCGACCTCCCGTGAAAGAGTCTGGATGGGGCTTTCACACACTCCTCTGACGACCTGTGATTACCTGTGATGCCTCTCGACAGGTCGGGCCTCTCTTTAAAGCACCTCGTTTAGGAGTCACATGGTACAGTCACCTATAAGAAATGCTGGTGTTTATGAGCTCCCCAAGGCAAATTCAGCTACTCCCTCCTCAGACACGCCTTCTGCAGCAAGATCTGCACAACCACATACAGGCCATGGAAGAGTGAGTAAAACTCAGACGCAGACAAATAAAAACACAGACACTGAGTATGTTTTAGATATGTACACATCTCATAAACTGTAGGAAAAAGTGAAAACATTGTTTTTTCATGACAACACTACCATCATCATCAGAGATGGAGAATGAGCTTTTGGTGCCTTTGAATAAGGGCAAGTTGACCTTGAACTTTGGTAAGGCCCAGAGAGAGAAAGTGCTGGCACAGATATTACCAAGCAATCTGACCAACTGACATCTAATAACAAACGATGCTAGACTTTTAATCAGCTGGCCCCAACGCTTTCAGTGGATGGATAACTTCACATGTAGTTCATTATATAATGACATTAATTTATATGTAATCTATTTAGTCTCTCTCTCTCTGTGTGTATCTAACATATAAATATAATTAGTTTAATCTTAATGTGTTTGTTTTATGTATATTCAACGCTGTGTGTTTGTATATATACTGTTATAATTCATATAATATATATACATTATTATCAGTGTTGGGAGTATAACACAGGCTGCATAATCAGTTACTTTTTTCAAGTAAAAAGTAACGCAAGTTATTTTGTTTTCCCATTTATTGACTGACAGCTCTTCTGTCCCCATGTTGAGAGAAATCAGAAGTGCAGAGGCGTTCTGTTTGCTGATTGTACTTCTAGACTAATGTGAAGTTGTGAACATGCATTTACTCATCTCACTTGCACAAAAACAGATTTAATATTCCTTAAAAATGAATAAAAACAGTGAAATGCAAACTCTCTTTATGATCAAACAGTATCTTTGCTGCTGCCCTTTGATGATCTAATTCAACCATTCTAATAAGCAAAAATTACTTTAGATAAAGATCACTTTTTTTTTTTTTTTTTATTGCTGAAGTAAAAGTGTTGAACTTTCTTCAGCAGCAGAGCTGAAAGGTTTGTTTGAGCTGCGCCCTCTACTGTACAGGTGTGAATTTGCATTTCCTTCAGCATGACTGATTTATACTTCTGCGTCGGGCCTACGCCGGAGCCTCTACGCCAGGGGTGCCCAATCCTGCTCCTGGCGATCGACTGTCCTCCACAGTTCATCTCCAACCCTAATCAAACACACCTGAAGCAACCAATTAAGGTCTTCAGAGCACGTCAGGATCACTTGAAAATTAAAGGCAGGTGTGTTTGATTAGGGTTGGAGATTAACTGTGCAGGACAGTCGATCGCCAGGAGCAGGATTAGGCACCCCTGATCTACGCTGTAGACTACGCGTTGGTTTTAATTTATACTTCTGCGTCGTTGTCCGCGTTGATGCACGCAGAGGGAACATGTGAAACCCGAGGGAGCGGTTCTAGCAGACCAATCACAGCGCTTGCGTCCGCGTAGAATTGACGCGTTGTTACATTTTTGGAGAGGTGCACGTCAGGGTATACGTACGCGCGCTACACACAGCCTACGACGTAGCTACAGCGGAAGGTCGACGCAGAAGTATAAATTGGGCTTCAAGCCTTATTCTTTTCACTTTTGGTGTGAATGGGCCTTTACGTTTGCCAATAATAGAACTATTTGTTATTTAAAAAGCAAGCAAGCCCAACCCAGGTGAGAAAATGTAACATAACACATTACTCTCTGTAAAAAGTAACTAAGTAATGCAATTAGTTACATTTTTAGGGAGTAGCGCAATATTGTAGCACGTTACTTTTAAAAGTAACTTTCCCCAACACTGATTACTGTTATACTGTTTAAGTAAATAAATACATAAATGTTAAAAAAATAAAGTAATTACGCATATAGTATTTTAAAAAAAATTTAAATCATATTTTATATATGCGCAAGTATGTAAGTATGTTTTATATGTAATGTATATTGCATACCACACATTTATTGTTCATTTACACCGTTTTATTTTGTGACACTTCATTTTAAAAGGGGTAAATACTCAGAATGATTTTTAGCACTTTGTGTTAGTGATAATGGCTGAACTTGTGCTATAGTCTTCAACGTCTCAGTTTTCTGGTGCGTCTTGTGATTAATTACATGGGTAGTTCAATCTAAATTTGTCTGTTAGTGCTCATGACAAATTGTACATTGATCAAATAACTAGTATTTTGTGGATTTCCTCTCATGTGTGAAGGACTTGCGATCCATTATTTACATTTGTCCACAGATACAATTATCATCTCCAGTGTGCGATCTCAGCGCTGTGTTGGTGCTGGGCCTTGTGGGCCATATAATTTGAGTGTCTTTGTAACAAACCATAAATCAAGCCCGAACAGCACCCGAGGATAAGAACAGAAAGACACTCGGACTTCAAAGCCTGCAAAAAGAGAGCAGGTTTGACAATTATAACATGGCTTAAGCAGCACAGTTACACACTGTGGTTAGCGCTGACAGGGGGAACGCATATTTTGTTTGGTTCGGTTTTGATAGATTGCATGATGGTCATGTTTCTGGTTGTGCAATGAGGAATCTGTTCTGTATCTCTACAGATCTTTGTCCTTTCACTGCCCGCAGACTAATCAGGTCCTGCTGCTCTATCATGTCCTCTAATCTGAAGAACAGTGGCTGCTGCAAGTCAATAGTTCAGTGCTAAAGCACTACTGACATCTCGTCATTCATACCATGGATAGCAGTCATCCTCCCAGTCTTTGCTGTACAATGTTTGATTATTATTATTATTTTTTGCATTATTCTATCATGGTTATTTGGTCGTATGATTGATAAACGAATCATTATGGGGCAATCCAGCCTGTCCTGTGCTCAGAGTTAGTGTAGGGCAGAAAGACAGACAGAATGAGAGGTCATGCTTCTTCCTCTGCTCCTCTTTTATGGAGGCTGTCTAGGCTGATTGACGCCATTCCCTAAAACAATTACAAGGCTAACAGTTGGACAGTGAGAGTGCAGTTACTTTGGGACTACTTGTCTTGTAGACCATGAGAAAAGAAGATCATTTTGTCTTGAGCATAATTTGTCATTATTAACTGCAAGGAAATGTAGACATTTTTTGCTCTAGAAGTAAGCAAATATGTCAATATAATTATAATACATTTTACAAGGGTATCATTATCATGAACTAAAACTATTTTTAATAAATCCATTGAAATAAATCTGATATATTTAAAAAATATATATATTTATAAACTGAAATAAGTTTAAGTTAAAGCACTAAAAAACTGGAAATAAATAAAAAACTAAAAGTAAAAGTAAAACTGAATTTAAATTAATTAAACCTAAAAAGCAATATTAAAAAAACGAATAAAATTACAAAAGCACAAAATGAAATGACTAAAAATTAAACAGAAATTAACACGATCACTAAAAATATACAAATGAAAGCCAATTCAAAATATGAATAAATATAGAAAAGACTGAAAATCCAACCAAATTTGAAAATAATACTAAAAACACTTAATAAAACAAACGTGTATATATGCACACACATTATATAACCAAAAATACAAATATGATTCTGTATTTGTTGAGCAAGAGAAAGCATTTCTATTTGAGCTGATTATGTTTTTAATAAGGGCCTTAGGCTCAGAGATGTAATTTTTGACATGAAATTGATTTATTCTGTTCAGGTTTGAGGTGTCAATGCCAAAGCCAGTTTTAATCACCGCATTAACAACAAGTTAGCACAATGAAAATATTGTAATAAATATTTCCATTGAATAATCCTGCCCAGGAAGAGATCAGCACTCCACTCAGCAGCCTCTGATTTACGAGGGGCCCCTGAGAGATTTATAGCCTCCCAGAGAGAGCATGAAATCTCCACCTCGGACCGTCCAAATCTCTCCCTTCTGACAGATGACAAGACACTAGCAATTATCAGCCGCCAAGAATAAATCAAAGCCTTTACTGCTCGTCCTGTGACGCCCTTAAAGAAATAACCGTTTTCAGGGTAAGGGGAACCTGCCTAACCGCACTTTCCTGAGATTTGAAAATCTCTGGCCTGAGCCACTATAATGAGCAGTTGTTACCCACGTCTTATTAGAGGTCTGTAGAAAGCGTTATAGATATTTATTTCCTGAGGGACCATTAACGTAATGAGTGAGCACAGCTCTGTCCACTAACCTTGGCATTGCACTGGTATGTTAATGCCTGTTTGCAGCGCTTCCAGAGGAATTTTCACACCTCTATAAAACTTAGTTGCTCACTCTGAAAAGGATTTCCCCCTTCCTCTTAAATAATAAAAATAACAACTTACACATACAGTATATGTTGGGTTTCCATGTTTCATGGGGACATTTTTATACTGTACAAACTGTATATTCTATCCCATAACCCTTCCCCAAACACAACCCTCACAGAAAAATGTCAGCTTTTAAAAAAAATTTACCTAGTATGGGTATGGCCAAAAATGTCCTCACAAGATAAAACATTTCTGGTATTACTATATATCCTTATTTTGTCCCAACGGCCACCATAACCTGAACCACAAACACATTTTAATTTGTTTGCATGAAACTGTGTTTACAAACTTAATAATAAGAGGAAATATATAAGAAAAATAATAAATTATATCCTAATAATTATTTGTAAATTAAGAAGGTAAACGTTTTTAGACAACAACAATGTAACAATTTAAAAGTAAAACTAAAAGTTTTTCCTTTGCGTTTTTCACGTACAGAAAACAATCCCCGTTCACACGGATCTGCGAAAATGACTAAAAACGCTGTATTATTTATGCCAGGCCAGTAGTTGGTGATGCCACTGTAGAGAAACACTGAGCCTAGACTGAACACGTAATACGCATGTACGGTAACGATAACGGTATTGAGGCCCCTGAAGGAGGCGTGGCTTTGGAGACGCTCTGAAGGGAGGGTGGGATCTCATGCTTTTAAAGTCCCTGTAAAGTCAAAATTAAGGATGTGTTTTGAGTTTGTCACACCACAGAAAAATGTGTTATTAGTCACCCAGCCAAATTTGAATGATAAAAAAAGCCAGCAAGTACATAAAATAAGCTATCAAAATCTTGAAAAAATGAGCAGTAATCTCTGCTCTCAAACGCTGGGGGCGTGTCCACTGGCTGCGCTGAAACCACGCCCACTCGCGGGAAAGCTGCCGTCGTCGACTCGCCTCACTCAACTCTACAGCCGGAATGGATGCTCGCACGGTGGGCACGCACTGCCGAATGGCACCAGTTGTCGGCGCGACGGGAGGATGAAGGCTGAGGCGGGAGTCGGTTCGGCCCCATTCACCAGTAACAGCGGATTATCAGTGAATCCCAGACAGTTATCTCCGACGAAAGTTTATAAAACTATCCAGTGTAAAATGATCACTTACAGAGGCGGGTTTTGGCGGTGATCCTCAGCTCTCCATCAAGGTGGCTCTTCACAAAATTAATCCACTTCTTCTTGATGTAATCGTTTTTCGGAAATTTAAACAAGGACACCGATCTGTTTTGTACGTGATCCGGTGATCGCATTCAGGTAGTACGCATTTCCGTGACGAAGGCATAGCTAGTAGCTAGCAATCTGTAGGCTGTGTTACTAATAATAGTACTGACAGTAACTCGCGATTGAGCGGCAAACTGATGTGAATGTGCTCTATATTGTTAGGAGCGGCCAGCCTCAGTGGCCTCAGAGCGTCATCAAGTAGGGGCGTGTCCAGGAGCTCAAGGGCTCCAGTGCGTCATCGAGCCCCGTTTTAGCCCCGCCCAGAAAATCTGTAAAATATCAATGGTGAAAAACTGTTTAACGGTCTAACTCCACAATTCAGTACTTCACAGTTCACAGTCTTTGTAATATGTTTTAGCAATACATTTCTAACATTTATAATGTGTTTAGAATTTTTTTTTGAAATTGCCTTTACAGGGACTTTAAAGCTAGTTTGCTATATAGCCACTCCAAAATTGCCTACCCTACCTTTAATCACATGATCATCATCAGAAACGGAATTCACCCCCATTCTGCTTCAGTCAGGTCAGTTTTTTACTGATATAAGAGGTCTCCGTAAAGAGACCCGAGAGAGTAATTTTATGCTGTATAAATATGGTTATTTTGGGAAGAGGAGAGGTGACTCTTGCGTTCCTCCATTCTTCAGACATAATAACCTGCATCCAACTTTAGAGTCATTACATTTCCCACTCTCTCTGCCGAGGTGAGAGTCTTGTGAGTCACACGCAAACACGTATCGTCTATATGTCGAGTGAGTCAGGAAAGTTTGTGGAAAATATCCCTTGACAAGAAGCTTTAACCATTATCTGTGTACAGGAAGTCATCATACTGCAGCAAGGCCTACCTCTTAACAGTGTGCATGTTTTTCAATATGAAATGCCTTCAGGGAGCACTTGCTCACACCTATCTACATTATGCTTACAACATAACAAGGCTTTACAAGAGTTGTCATCATTGTGGTAAAGCGGTGACGCATTTTTGTTTGGTAGTAACCCAACATAAACAATACAATATAGTGTGTAATAAAAAACAGCTCTAAAAGAAGCCTCTTATTTAACAGCACAAATTCTCACTTTTAAAAGTGATGTGTTCATGGTGAGAATAAAAACGTTAAAAGTCACCATGAAATCAAAATGGACAACTCAAATTTTTTTAGTGGAATATTGCAGTATTTACTAAAAAAATGATTTATCTGTGCATATATTCTTTTTTTTTTCTTTTTTTTGTGCTTTAATCAAAAAATGTCCCTCCCTCTTGAGGCGACATCTCTTCTCTGATGAACTGTTTACTGGCGTGAGTGCAGGACAACCTGTCACTCACATGACATCACTGTAAAAGCAAACCACAATGATATCAATACATTTTTTATGTATTGATTTGAAGCTGTTTCACTCGGATATACCTCATAATAGAGAATAACAGACTATTGCAACTTCCATTTCATGCTGACTTTAAAACGTTTAACGTTTTTAAACGTTAAAACGTTTGGATCTGAAAGAAATTACAAAGAAAACAAGATCCAAATACTCAGGGAAGGGTCTTTGACAAGGTGACAGATCTACAATTCATGGCTAACATACTTGTACTGGGCCTTCCATTTATAATAGTCAACACATTAAGGATAAACAAAACATCTCCGTCTCCATATTTGCATGCTCCCTATGGTGGTTGAAACAGAGCAGAATTTTACAAGCCTTTTTGCCTCCTTTTTTTGCAGCCCTCCACACTGCATCCCCCGATCACATTCTTATGGACATGGCTTAAACTTCCAAATACCAGAATTATTCATTTACAGTTGTATCCAAGTTGGTGAATGAGATCTACCAGTGGTTGACATTTCAATAGTTTGGAATACAGGTCAAAACAGCAACCCACCTAAAGGATGATTTCATAACCTCATTCACATTTACAATGTCAGGAGTTTTTGGAATGTTTTTAAAGTAATCACTGTCAGATGTGTTATGATGAAACCAGTTAAATTGTACAATAATAAAGGACTTTATGTGGCCAGACATGACCGTCTGGTTGATCTAGTTGCAAAGGACTTGCAAAAGGTAATCTGTGGACATGATAGTCGTTTAGTATGCGAGTAACCGTTTCATTTTCCTGCTGAGTTGGATGTAATATACAGTAGGGTTCATGCTTTGATGGAGGATACCATGTTGCCAAATTGTACTTCGTTGGAAGACACTGTAATCTTGCTTTAATCATCAATATTAGAATGGCTGAGAATGGATAGAAAGGCTCCACGGGGTAAAATGCACCTTTGATTTTTTCCCCTCTAAACCACTAGATGGCACAAAAACTTGCCACAGCCTTTACAAAACATCCTCTTTTCAAGATCCACTTGGAAATGTGGCTGATCCTTCTACTGGGGAGCAGCGCAAAGTTGATTCATAATTTGATGTAATATTTTATGTTTCTTAAAAACGTTGTAGATTTAAGTAAAGCAAATAAAAATTGCTAAAAGTATTATTATATAGATGTTGAGACAAAGGGCTTGTTAATGATTTTCAGTTTTGTTCAAGCTAAAGCAACCGCTTTTCAATAACGGAAGAATATGTAAAAGTATCATAGGGAAAAGTATGGTATTTGGAGTAAATTTTGGCTGAATTTTCCATTTGTTGACATGACACGATTAGATTCAGATGGGAAATATCATAAATAAAGTTGGGGTGTCCACCTAAGAGATAATCACCATATTTATAATGAAACCATCATGTGTAAAAATATGATATTAATCATAAGTATTGTTACTACTGCAAATCTATATTTAATTATTATGGGATCTCCTTCAATGCTTTCAGAATCTTTACATTAAAAAAAAAAAAGCCTTTTTAAAATATATTTTTATATTAATATAAATGTAGGCCTAGTTTAACAAAAAATAATTATTTTATTCAAAATAAACAGAAAATAGGACAAACTTTGTATTGACAAACAAGTATTAACTTAGACATTTTACCTAATTTCTATCAATAATGTGTGCCTTTTGCCTTTTACACTCTGTGTGCTGTGTGGGGTTATAAATAAAGGTGATTTGACTTGACTTGGGGTAAAAGGCCCACCTTGCCACCTCATTCATTTAGAAGATTTTTAAACAAAATAAACCACTTTTATGATTTATTTTCATACAAAATGTGTTGCTCCATCAATGTTCAATACAAACATGTGCTATTTATTTTTTCTGCAATCGCACTATGGGAGTAGTGAAAAGCACATTTTTCTTATTGTGTGCCTTTAGCCCTGTTAAATTGCCTATAAGTGCATTTTTATATGTGCAATGAGAAAAAATTTTTTTACGCCCATTTAATTAGAAGTTTTCACGTTTATGATTAGTTCCCACGCCACCGAAAAAGGGAAACTTTTCAGACTCATCCTCGGAACTACACTTGAAACTTAAAAACAAAACAAAACATTGTTTATATATCGACTGCCTTGCACCCATGCAAGATTTTAATGAAGGCAGTACCACCTAGTGGTGAAAGCATGGTAATGGACCAGTTCACAAATTTCATATCCTATTTCACCCAAGTACTCCTCGCTGCAGACTGTAGCGCGGTGACGTCACGTATATACAATACGTCACGTACGTACGTCACGTATGTGTTACCACGCATGCGCCATATCGCGGCGACAGCGCATGCGCGTTACGCGGTTACGTCACGTGTTTTGACGTCCCGCGTCAATTTGACATAATATTTAACAAAAATGTTAATGTATTAAAAAACTCTAAAGTAATAATGAAAGCAGCAAAAAGAAGTAAAACACACATCCATAGTTTTAACTATGCCTGATTTAAGGTAAACTTATAAGAAATTTTAGAATGTATTATTGTGTAATATCTGTGTAGTATGTTATTTAAAGTTTATTTTCACATTCTATTGAATTGAATTGAATGCCTTTATTGTCATTGTACTTTACAATACAACGAAATTGGGATCACTCTCCACTGGTGTATACAATAAATACATTTAAATAATCCCTACAGTACATAAAATAATATATATAAATAAAACAAAAATAAAAACAGTATAAAATCAGTATAAAGTTGAATTAAAACAGTGCATTTGGAAAGAGGCTATTTTTTAATCTGGTGGTGCTGGATTGTATAGACCTATAACGCCTACCAGAAGGCAACAGTTGAAACAAAAGGTGACCTGGATGAGTATTGTCCTTGATGATGTTTTTGGCCCTTGAGAGAGTGCGACTAAGTGCAATGTCTGACAAAGATGGTAAACGGCATCCTATAATGTTTTCTGCAGTCTTGATGATTCTCTGCAGAGCCTTTTTGTCAGCAGCAGAACACGCAGCAAACCACACAGAGATGCAATATGAAAGAATGCTCTCAATGGTGGATTTATAAAAGGACACCAGCAGCCTTAGATTCATTCTGTCTTTTATTGCACTTCACTTTGTAAATTACAAAATTACTGTAAACACTGATGGCACCTTATATATTTCTTATTTTAATCATTCCCCTTTAATAGTTAATAATTGTTTATTTTTGTGCATTATATAGGCTATCATAAAACATTTATTCCAATAAAGTAGTTTGAAGTTAAACCAACTACATACAGCACATTGTCAATCTCTGTATCCGATATTATGCATGCCAACTCAAAAAACAAACTCATAACAGTCATAACTTTTATTTCAAAACAAAGATAATTGTGTAAAAGAAATATGTACAAATACAGATAATCACATACATCTGTACACACACAGACAGACAGACACACACACACAAGCACAGAGATAGACACACACACAGAGACAGACACACACACACACAAACACACACACAAACAAACACAGACAGAGACTCACAGAGACAGACACACACACACACACACACAAACACACAGAGAGAGAGAGACAGACAGACACACACACACACACACACACACACACCTACTCAGCTTGAAATTCCCCTCCATCATTGAAAAAACAATCAACTGAGCATAGCCCTCAACCTCCTTATCAGAATAAAATCAACGCAGGACTCCCCTTCTGCCATCACCCATATACCCAGCCCCAGGTGGGCAGTCCTCGTATATTGCAGTGCAAGCACAGAGTTAACGAGTAGGGCACCCGTAACTCTTGCTTGTATTGCTGTAAAATGCACTCCAGTTCACAACACCTAATTTAGATAAAATACAGAACAAACAATATGAATCATTTTGAAGAAAGGCATTAATATAGTACAGAGTCATACAAGAAATTTTATATATATATATATATTTTTTAAACAAAGTTATTGGCTTTGTCTGTAAAGTACCTAAAAGACTTTTCTTTATTTATGAACAACATAAACTAGTTTAAAAAAAAGAAAAGTTATGCTATCTAAATGATATAAACAACTAAGGAGAATCACAATGAATCTTATTTGAGCAAAATACAATGTTCAACTCCATTTCTTTTTAATTAATTTCACCACAAATGTATTTAACATAACTTACAGTACACTCACTACATTCACGAATGTAACTTTTACAGTAACGTTACGATCTGATACTGAGGAACAACATTTCTTTTGCAATGGATGGAACAATCAACTACATTACTTATATAAGTCTTTCTGCTCTATTTGAAGACATCTTTCAAACCTTAATTTGTTTAAAGGCGAATTAAGACTTATACATATCATTTTAAGACTCGCTGAAACTCGCTGAAGTCATTTTGATAATATGAGATCATAAAACATAACATTTTTTGTAAAATCTAAAACATTTCTGATGCGCTCTATGGAATCTCTTACAATTAAAAGCCGTTAACACAAAGGAACAATTGTTAAAAGAGCATAAATAATGCGTATTGATTGACTTACTGCCATCGAATCCATCGCCGGAAGTGATTGTAATGAACTGCGCGTGCGCAAATGCGTATAATTTGCGCGTGCGCACATGCGTATACTTTGCGCATGCGTGGTAACACATACGTGACGTACATACGTGACGTGTATACGTGACGTAACCGCGCTACAGTCTGCAGCGAGGGGTATCTCATTTCACATAACATCCCTGACCACTGTTCAATTAGATTCATTTTTATTCGCAGATGAATTGCCTTAAACCAATGACTTTATTTCACACAAACTTATTTTAAAACAAAAAGCCGCTTAAAAAGCGCATGCGCATGCACATAAAATTTGAGCTTGTGCCGTTGACGTTATTGAGTGGGTGGGCAACTAAGCTCTTAACAATCTTGCCCGAAAAATCTTCTGTGATTGAGAGCTCGCGCAAAGAACGCCAATGAAGACCTGGATGTGACACAAATAAACACGTAACGTTACGTTGAAAAATAGATGCGAACTGTAAAAATAACAATAATTACATTAACAATTAGAAAATAATTTAGATTGGTAGTTACTAGTAGCAACTTTTATTTAAGGTAAGTTTACACTGACATGATTGAATTTCTCACATTTAAATGAGCACTCTGGTGCCCAACGTTTCTGATATGTTTAGTCATGATGATACATATTAATACAAATTATTTCTGTATTTCACATAACGAAAAGCCAAATAGTAGCCTGCTATGAATGTATGACAGGGAAAGCCCTGAAATTCCGAGATATATCCAGCTGCAGACCCGCAGCACCACCAGTTTCAGAACCCCAGTGCCAGAACCCCAGCGCCAGAACCGGAAGTGAGGGAGGGGCGGAATTATTTACAATGACACAAGCATGGTTATTTTTGCAAGTATTTAAAAATATTTAAAATTGTTGCACCTTTTAAATAATATTTAGGGTATGTTTTTATTACACAGTGAGTCACTGCTCGTTGTATGAACTATAACTGGTATGTGACAAATAAAGAGCAAGTGTTGTTTGAAGACGTGAGAGTGCGCGCGCGCGGCCAGGGCTCTCTCTCTCTCTGCTCTGCCCTGTCATGCGCAGCAGTCATTCTATTCTACATCACTCACCGATCAAAATAGGCTTTGGCGGGACAAAAATTTGCTTTGGCGGCCGCCAAAAAGCGGACGATCTGACGGGTTTTAGAAGATTTAATACAACCTGAAACTAAAAAACAGACCCGACCTCTATTTGAGACCGGACTTATATTTACCCAGACCTGCAGCCACACCAGGCGTGTAAAAGAGACAATCGTCTATTTGGGACTCGGCTATTATTTGAATAAGTAGCCTATGCTACGGTACATTTTTATGGTTTCTTTTAAAACAATGCCGGATTTTCTCTCTCTTTTTAGATTTTTGACATTATTTTACATAAAGAAAAATGCATGCTGCACATGTTCTTGTGAAATAAAGTATATTTTATATAAAATGACCATAAGTTTCAAGCATTATTTTTCACCATCATGATCAGGAAGTAACTCATAATACAATGAAACGGATAACTATATAGAATTATATTACACAAAATCAATGTTTTAAAATGCTTATTGTACTATACCTTAATGTATCATTATAATACGTTAAAGTATGGTTTCGTGTGTAATAATGCCGTTTCGTGTCTAAGCAAATTACGCTCCAAAGCGTTAGGTGGCGTTACTCGGTTTAGAACGTAAGCTCCACCCCTCACTTCCGGTCCTGGCGCTGGTGTTAGAACGTAAGCTCCGCCCCTTACTTCCGGTTCTGGCGCTGGGGTTCTGAAACTGGTGGTGCTGCGGGTCTGCAGCTGGATACTATTGGAAATTCCTCTATTTTTGTCCGTTATCTGTCATGACAGCAGAGGGCGCTGTAATGTGTGGAGCTCAGAGGATCTTTGAAAAGTACGCCTACCTGGATCTCGGCTGCTCTTTTCCAGTCGGTGTTTAAACGTGTAAACCATAGACTGTAAAAACAAAAACAAAAAAGAAGAACAAAAAAGACACAAGCTTTAAATATAGACTTAAGCTTTTTTCTTACATAGGCAGTGTTTTTGATACGTCCTCTTGTGAGTTAAGGTACTGCCGGTCTGGTATTTAGCCTACTTTGTCAGTGTTATTGTTGCAGTAGATTTTATTTTATTTAGAGCCTTTTCCTGTGCAACATCTGTTTTGTTAACATTAATGCATTACTTCAGTGGACTGTTTTCAGGCCAAAGACCCCTTGGTGGACATTAGATGGGCCAGGGACAACCGTTATATAACTGAGTGTTGCATTTTTAGCCTGGCTTATATTGCGTCGTAAAGTACCATATTAGTGTAGTGTGTGTGTGTGCGTGTGTGTGTGTGTGTGCAGCAATTCTATTGTAATTTACCTTTTTTCTTCTTCTTCTTCCAGCATCATTCTGCTTTTGCCTCAGGTTGACGGTGACACCGAAGATGACCCTGAAATTCTGAATGGTCCAGCAACTTTTTGAAGGTAACACTGGGCTATATTTGCAAGTGATCTGGGGGCATTTCAGCTGTAGATCCTGCTGATTTGCTGAAATACTATGAGATATATGAGCAAGTATTTTCTTGCTAGGTTTGTTTCAAGGTGCAATCTGATATTCATTTAGTCTTTAAAAGCTCAACTCGACAATGATTACTCTGCATCTCTCCTGCTCTCTGTGTTATTTCTGAAATGCTTTCCCACTGATGACGGCAGATTCGAGATGCCCTGCTGGAACCTTCTTTCAGAGATCAAATATAATGGTCTGAAATAAGCGGGAACAGATGGACTCGGATCTATTTTAGTAGTGTGATCTGCGATGCAAGAGAATCTGACGGATGCTTAGAAGCTGGCGTAGCAATACTTTCCAGACAATTTTAGTGTCAAAATTAATTATTTATGTTTGTTGTCTAATCATTCTGTTAAATAAAAAAAACAGGACTCTATTTTTAGCTTTTACACAAAATAAAGTGCGCAAAAAACATTAATAGCAAAAAAAAAAACAGAAAATGCATTGAAAATACAGAGGCTAGGCCTTAAAGCGATAGTTCACACACATTTTTTTATTCTGTCATCATTTACTCACCCTCATGTTGTTCCAAAAATGTATGAATTTCTTTCTTCTGCTGAACACAAACCAAGATATTGTGAAGAATATTGGTAACCAAACAGTTTTATGTTAGTATGGCAAAAAAAAAATAAAAAAAAAATACTATGGAAGTCAATTGCTACCGTCAACTGTTTAGTTAATGACATTCTTCAAAATGTCTTCTTTTGTGTTGTTCAGCTGAAGAAAGAAATTCACAGGATTGGAACAACTTGTGAATAAAGGGTGAATAAATGATGACAGGATTTTCATTTGTGGGTGTACTATCCCTTTAAACTATATAAAGTTATATAAATGTAATGAATTATTATTATTATTATTAAACGTCATTGAGAAAACTACAGCAGTTGTAAACTTCTAATAATCATATCGCTACAAAGCTAATACATAGAAATGTTTAAATGCTATAAAAGAGTTTCTAAATACAAAACAAGCATTTTTGGATTTTGAAGTGAAGGTTTTTTTTATTCTTTTTAAAAATAATTATGAATATATATAAAAAAAAAAGAATTATGCATATAGATTAAGTAAAATACTTTTTTGTGGAGAAAAGAAGATAAATACATCTGATCTGAGACACAAGATTTATTTTCCTGTTGTGTCGTGTGTATGTTTTGTAGAAAATCTTGACATATGGATAGACATAAAGCGTTTTTTGTTTTGTGGCCTTGAGCATGTCAGTGATGTTAAACTTTTCTGATTACTGCTTCAGTTCGTGCAGCTTCCAGTGTCATAACTGCTTGTTTTCAGTAGGTGGAGCTGTGTGCTCACTGCCAATGTGACTGGATGTTAAAAGATCAGTCTTCAGTATATCAGCTTTCCATGAAGGTTTTGGTTTAAGTGTTAAGTTTCCTTGGAGTCAAAGGTGTTAGTTTGAGCTCTCCAACAAACACTTTGATGCATTTCAGGTGGATGTGAAGATAATGTGAGACTTCAGTTTCTTTTCTTTTTTTTCAGTGGCTTTTGCCTCTGTTTATTAGTCACAGTGAAGGATGGTCAAGAAGTTACTGAGGTGAGACAGGGGGAATCGAATGGGACTGGCTCATAGTCTCTAATAGACTCTCAAACCTGCATTACTTGCGTAAGCACGATGGCTCAGGCCTGTCAAGAACATGTGCTGCACTGCGGCTCTGACAGAGAGCTTCTCATCTGAGTGAATCTTCAGCAGATGTCTGACCCGTATTCTCTCAAACTCCTGCTGTGAAATGCTCTTAGTTAAAGACAAAAATGACCTAAATGAGTGGAATTCAATATCTAAAAGGGACAGTTTACCCCCCAAATTAACAATCTGTCTTTATTTACTAACACTCATGTTGTTGCAAACCCATATGCTCCAATAGGGACATAAAAAACAAAAAGCACCATAAAAGTATAATTAAATTCAAATTCTTTCAATAAGCCATACGACAAGCTTTGTGCGAATAACAGACTGAAAGTGAAGTTATTTTTCACTGATAACTTGCCTTTCCCTTCACTAAGCTCGCATTTACATTTAGTAATTTAGCAGACACTTTTATCTAAAGCGAATTACAAATAAGGAACATCACAAGCAATTTATCATTGGACAATACTTCCAAACTAGATAAAGAAGCTGGCTAAAAAAATAATGTATAAGATTCAATTATAGGATGTGCCTACAAATATTGTTGCAGGCAACTAAATAAGCTGGACAAAAAAATGCTTAAATTATAATATATATTGTCTTCAAATATTGTTGTAGCATGCCACATTTGGTTATACACATGTGATAACCAGTGTTATTTTGACATTGATGTATGTAAATGACTGTTTAAAGATTTTTCCAAAATTCAGAATTTGTAAATAATGACAGAATTTTTAAATTTTTTGAGTGAATGATTGCTTTAATACTAAGGTGAACATCGTCTTGGCATCAGTGTTAGGCAAGTTAAAAGAGTTATTAATTACTAGCTAATTAATAACCCTCTCTAAAAAGTATTGCATTACTTGTTACTAACTACTAAATCCCATATCAACCTTGACCCGTTAAACAATATAAGGATAGACATTTTAATTCTTTCAAATAAATAATATAAAATTGCATAAATTATTCTTGAACTGACCAAAATATTTAAAGGGAGAAGGTTACATTAAAAACAAAAATTTCAACATTAGACGGTACATTTTGATGTTAAACCTACTATTGTTTTATATAGAATTGTTCTATAGTCTATTGATGCTATTACATCAGAACAATTAAGAGTAATCCCTTACTTTACTTTTTTCAAGGGAAAAGTAATTAAATTACAGTAACTAATTACTTAGTAATGAGTTACACCCACTGCTTGGCATGTGTTTTTCACTGTGTCTTTGTGCAGTCAGAAACTTTGATTAGCAGTTACACACTTCAGCATCTGCTCATGAAACAGGTGCTCTCATCAACGATGCGTGTAACATCAAACACTCTCCTGACGGAAATACAGTGTTACCGTAGTTTAACAAATGGCTGTAGTGTATTATGCAGTGGTCCTCTCTTCCTCCTGATTGTAAAGTCTGTTCTGTCAGTGAAGTTGCCCTGATCTTTCCCTTGTATTTCCCCCTCTAGTCCTTCACTGCAGACAAGAAGTGACAGTATCCCTCCTTCCTACACGCCCTTTCCACTGACCTTTCCTGTCTGCTTTTTTTTCTCGGGTCCAGGCGAGAGTGATGAAGCCTCTCAGTGCTCAGGCCAGTATGACTAAGACAGAACAAGATTACCTGTGACATAAGCGGGAGAACTGATGCACCAGAGTGTTTGTTCAGTGACACGGGCGTGCTGCAGTGCATTGTGGGACTGGATTCAATGCATGTTCCAATGAACTGCCTCATTCGTCTCGATATGACCAGTCTGTGGTCTCTCTCTCTGCTTCTCTTCCTAATGGGTAGGAACAGCTGTGAAAAAGAGCAGCTCACACTAACATCAGCCATTATTTCATTACTCTGAATGTTGAAGTGTGCAGAGAGCCGAAGTACGTTAATGACGACAGCACCATGTCAACACGGAGTGGATGTGGCATTTATTACAGGGCTCGATCATCCTGATGCATTACACACATGATTGTGTGAAATGTAGAGAGTGATCATGGGTTTTTATATTGATGGGGAGACTTTATTTCATGTTATATGGACTGGAAAAAATCCACCAGTTTGTTGTTTCACATTAGAAACGTTTAAACACTGCTTTGGAGATTGAAAAAAAAAACTTGGATTTGCAGAGGTTCCTCTAGATAAAATACACTCTAGAGTCAGGATGTTTAAATAGTTGTGTGTTAAAGAGAGAGACAACTATCCAGAGACTGTCCGTGCTGTGCTTTAGTGTGATAGAAATTCCAGTAAAACACTGTCCAAACAGTTTATAGCCTCGCATAGCCAGACTTTTGATTATTTGTGTAATATTTGGAATAAGATACCATCTAAGCGACATGTAAAGTGATCAAGTTTTTGTTTTTATGTGCTGGGAGGTGGATACATTTGAAGTAAATCACAATAATGGTGATTTAATAAAAAAAAAAAATGTGCGGGAAATGTGCCTTATTCATGAAACGCTAGCAGAATTAATGTTTGTGTAAATCATTCATAAAGCCATTCTGACGTAAGTTTCATGAAAGTGTTTGTATTTTCAAAAATAGTTTGTTCGTAAAACATCAGAGCACTGAAATACTGCATTTTTATAACTTACCATAATAATATATAACAAAATAACCAAAGGTTACGGAGTGCTTGTGAATTCAAAGGAGAGTTTTCGAGAAAGTCCCTTTTACATACAAATTACTCTGAATTTATTTATGAATGTTAGGAATAAGACCCAATGTGTGCAGTTTTGTGATCAGAATTTCTGTCTTTCAAAAATGAATAAATTCTGTTTCTTCAGCCATAGGTATACATAAGTACGGTCTCAAGTCTCAACAATAAGATATTTTCAACAGTAGTCCAGAATTAACCATTTTTATTTTTGTTATTAAATGTTTGTTTTTATATTTGCTACAAAGAATCATATTTTTCATGAAATCTAAACTTTCAAATGTAAACATTTGCAACAAGATGAAAATTATATAGATACAATGTATAATGTATGTAACTTGATAAATTCATAACCATTTCAAAATATTACTGATTAATTAGTAGTTTTCAGCACATTCTTACTATGCATAAAACTGCACTGATGCACTCTCTCACTGGCCCTCGCTTCAGTGATCGTCACTCGCCAGTGATCACCAAGGCCTTCCAGATGGTAAAAGCCTCTTCAAGAAGTCTCTAAATTTATCCATTAAAAGCATCATTTCTACAGCCAACACAATGCAAAACAAATTCACAACCTTAGGTGATACTTCTTTTGATCATATTTCAAGGCCTGCTATGGGCAGTGCTCATGTTATTATGCGTAATCCATAATCCACCTCAGTCGTTTTCAAGCTACAGATATTTATCCTTTTTTTATTTATTGAATATCCGTCAGTTACCCTGCTGAAAGGCTGCATTTTGCACCTATATACCTCTTTAATAAATGTGTCTGATTGGTGTAGTCATGACCTTAACCTGGCCTATTCAGGATTTAAAGTTCAACTAGTCATTCAGTCATAACTCAGACTAGTTGTCTGAAAACATGAGGTCCTTGAGACCTCATTTCTTGAATGGACAAAGCTCTCATTCTAAGTTCTCTTGTGTCGAGAATCGAGATTGATCCTATATATTTCAGGGTCAATATCCAGCTTGTATCTAAAAAGAGGCCATCGAGAGAACGCTTACAAAGCCAAAGGGTTAAATGAAGGGAGCTTTTTTGTTGCTGGTCGCCCAGAGGGAAAGCCACAGATTTTCCCTATGTTTTCATCCGCGCCGCGCAGCTAACAAAAGAGCTATTGGAGATCAGGTTTGTTGTCATTTGAAAGCAATGACCTTGCCTCTGCCTCTTATAACAGGTCATACTGTTTTGGCACAGAAGCACTCATCTGGATGCCTCGTCTCAGCGGGGCGACCCGCAGAAATACCTCCATAATAATGGAAGCAGTGATTGTTCACAAACAATCAACTGGAAGGCAATCCGGCTGATAAGAGAGACGGCTTTAGCAAGGAGATGGGTTATGAACATGGCAATGAGAGGTGCTAGATCTGAAATAGAAAAGGCAGAGGCTCTATAACCTGTAATCCCAGAGACAGCCAAAGCCCTCGGCAGTCAATGAGAGTGGCAATCACTGATGGATCACCTTTCTGACCTGCCAGTCATGGCATAAATGGGTGCAGTGGTATTTCTCAGTGTGGTTTGTATAAAGTTAAATGTGGGTTGCTTGTCACCTGGTGGTTTAGATTTGTGGCTGAAAATACAAAGGTCATGAGGTCAATGTATGGAAAGGGTGACCTAAAAAATTGTGGTTTATCAACCTAGCCTTTCAAAAAACCAGTTAGGCAGCGTTTAACCCAGGAGACTGTGGGTCAGGAAGGGAGATGTGGTAGCTTTGCGCTTGAGGATCTGCACTCCAAATACTGTGGTTACGTCCCTGTTTAGCTTTTTTTTCCCTGAGGATGCACTACAAATAATCATCATCACCATGAGTGACTGGGTTTTGTAATTTTCTGTCATGCTCTATTTTTATGTGTTAGTAAAAGTTTGTAATTCTGTTTTAATCTGGCATTGATATCACAAGAATGTCTGAGGTGAGAGCTCTTTTAGTCTTGCAAAATGCTGTTTTGAGTCATGTTTTATGTACATTTTTTATAATATTCTATTTGACTTTTTTTCACCAGTTTCGTGTGTAGTATACATCAGACAGTCAGGTAATGAACTGTAGATACTGTATGAGACAAAAATGATAATATCCTTCTTAGCCAAAAAATTTGGATACAATTCCAAAGGAACCTAATAGGATTATTCTTAAGGCATTCCAATATAATTATTACAATTACTAATAGTATAAAATCCAAAGGAATTTAAAAGTATTTTCTTTTTAATAAAGCCTGTAGATCTCTTATTTGTTTGTGTTTGTGTGTATATATATATATATATATATATATATATCACACACACACACACACATGCATATATACACAGCCAATGGACTATGGTGAGTGTATGGATCCGTAAATCAGGTTTGGAAACTTGAGTCATCTCGCTTGGTGCATAATCAGGCACCTTCAATATTTCATTTTAAAAACACTTTTCCAGACAGGTAATTAAGTGTTCTGCTCAGCTCCTGGAACAGATTTGGCACCGTAAATGATTCTAGTTGAGTTTGGACAGGAATTTAATTGATTGAAATGCACTGCTCTTTGTCACTCCTGGAGACGTCACTAGAATGAAGAGTTTGTCAAGTAGTTTAAAATGATGAATCTATAGATATACTTTTTTGGGGGGAAAAAAGTGTTGTGACACTGTGTGGTTCTCAAATGTTAGTAGAACATGTCCATAATGTGATGAACTAGACCTGTGGTTACTCTGCAGTAGAACCACAGGTCTAGTTAAATTCCTGTCCAATTAAATTCCTGTCCAAACTCAACCTGTGTGAACTTGAGAAGAACTTACTCCATACATCCACTAAAAACGACCAAAACACCAGTTAAAAGTCTTTGGAAAATGTCTCTCTTTAGACAGAGAAGTGAAGTTATTTTTGAGAAAATAATATCATTTGTATGCAAATGCAACTGGGTTTGATATTTTGCAATGCTAATGCAATGAAATTCATACATTTTAAGTGTGGCTTAAAAGTCCAAATACTTTTTGGGGCCACTGTAAATTTCATTACGGTTCAGTTGTGTGTATTTGGATGGGAGTGTGTGTTCTGCAAGCCTTTGTCTTTTTCAGCTAAAATGTGTATTTTTCCATTACTATGAAACAAAGTATTCACTAATAGGCAGAAAAACCCATAAAGCAAAGTTATGTGGAGAGGAAATACGTTGATGTTATCTTCTGTAAAAACAATAAGACGGCAGCATATTTGGAATGAATGCAGAGAGGGAGGGGCGGGCTTTAAAAGTGTTTTTGTGACTTGTTGATAAGGGAGCGCCTGTCACTCCAGTTGAAGGACAGCTCTAAGATGTAACTGTAAATGTGTGTGTGTGTGTGTGTTTATTGGAGAGGAAACGGCTTTGAATGACCTGTTTTATCTGCAGGCTTATATCCTGCTCATTTTCACTATGGAGTCTCCTTAACTCTATCTTCCCATCTCTCTCTCTCTCTCTCTCTCTCTCTCTCTCTCTCTCTCTCTCTCTCTCTCTCTCTCTCTCTCTCTCTCTCTCTCTCTCTCTCTCTCTCTCTCTCTCTCTCTCTCTTTAAATAGCTTTGTCTGGAATGAATGAAAGAGCATCCATCTCTCTCTCTTTCTCGCCTTTTCTCCCCGGAGTTCTGGGCTGATTAGCTTATGAACTGTGAGTGACATTTGAGTGTTTGATATTGAGGCTTTTGTGCACTTTTGTGTTTGTGGGTGTTAATGCTTTTCGCTCGACTGATTTGCATTGCCGAACCGAGAACGTCTCCATTCTCATGCATGAAGAGATCTTATCGAGATATAAATGTCTCTGATAGCTATGGTGAATTTGATAATGAAATGAATTAATAAACAATTTGACATGTAAATGCTCTTTCTATAATGGCAGCGGAGGAGATGATGAGTGTACGCACACACAAACAGAGTGACATCTGTGCACTTTGAGCAGCAGCTATTTCTGGAGGGTCTCGGGCCCGGTTACTGCCAATGATGAGGTATTGATTGGTTGAGAAATGTCAGTGTTGAATAACAGCCCGGAGCTGTGAGGGAATCAGAGAGAATGTGGCGATTCTCCCGTCGGCCACTGGGGGAGGCTGTGAGCGTTCCATTACACATTGAGACGCTCTGGAAGCTGGACCGCAGAGCGCATGGCCCACATTACTGAAGGGCCACGACAAGCTGCTCTCAGTGGAATAGATGCTTTTCACCGTGCCCGTTCTTCTCGATGCCTCGGCTGATGTGACCCCCGATTGGTCTGTGATTTCTCCAAGCTTTGCTTCTGAGCGTTCATTTACCTGGAGAGGAGAAAACAGGACAGATGTGAGAGCAGGCATGCAATGGTCACACGTCCTGGTGGAGGAATGGAAATGGAGAAAATGAAAGGGAATTACTTTTTTCCCCTCTGTATTTGTCTCCAAAAAGCCCACAAAAACATAAGCCCCAGCTTTGAGTGTGTGTGTGTGTGTTTGATACAGGGAGAAGAAGAGGGAATTTCAAGCATGAGGCCGATAAATTGAGACTGTGACGTTGAAGGAATCTGCTTATTGGATGAATCTTATGAAACCTGTCAAGAACATGTCATATTTCAACCCAGAATCAGAAGAAAACAATGTTGTATCATTTTGACGGCTGCGTCCTACAATGGCCGCATTTGTCTGCCGCATTCGTCATTTCAGCTGCTTCATTTCAGTAAACTGACCACTACAATCAAATTTCATTAAGAAATTACAACAATTTATGCCTCACTAGGAATAAAGGTCAATTTTATAATGGTTACTGTTCTGAAATAAGACTTTTTTATAACATATGTGGCCGACAAATGCGACCACCGGAGGATGCAGCCTTTAAAATGAGACACAGCTAATATTTTATTTAAAGCCTGTTTTTAGAACTATTCTTTATGCATTTATTTAAAGATTCTCATTATAATTACTGTAATTTGGAATAGAATGTAAATTATAAAGTATTTATAGAGGACATCACAGTATGTATTGTACCTCCTTTAATATATTTGTATAATATAATTTTTTTTATTTGTATAAATATTATATATTTACTGTAATACAGTTTTGAAACAAAATTGTCCTAAAAGTTTTCTTTATGCAGAATATAATAGTACTTAACACTTTATTTTAGTGTCCTTGTTACATATGTTACATGTACTTACCATAGTAATAACAGTAAATTATGCATAATTACATGCAACTAACCCTCAACCAAATCCTAATCCTATAGTAAGTACATGTACAGTAGTTGCTTAATATTATTCAGTGCTTCAATATATAATTACACTCTCATACTCTCAGCAGCACGTAACAATGACACCTTAAAATAAAGTGTAACATTTAAATATAATTGTTGTATTACATATTTAATTTTTTTGGGGTGAAATGTGACCCAGACTAGTTTTTATGAGATTCACCCTGTAATCCTTCTCCTGCCCCCAAATAAACCTGAATAAATAAATCAGAATCCCCGTGACATCGCAAACTGTGCAGGCGGTGACTGACATTGTCATCCGTTCATTCCTCTTAAGGCCCCAAAAGGCAAATGCCAGAAGATACAATATTCATGTGGCCACTGACAGGCAAACCCAAGGCCTCTTTCTCTCCCTCCCTCCCTCCCTCTTTCTTTTTTTCTTTCTCTCTCCCTCTTTTGAACAGGCAAACAGCCTTTTCAAAGATGAGCATTCGCAGCTAAATGTCCCCCTTTCGCACAGACGATGCCTCCTGGGTAATATTTTTGGTCTGATTCTATGAAGAGGCTGCATGTTTGTGATTTGGCTGCTGAAACCGAGCTCTCGTTAGCTAGGTGCTTCGCTCCTGGGGGACAATTTCGGGTGCAGCCAAGATTCACTTCACTGCAGGGCAGATCTTCTAGCAGCTTGAGCTCTCAGCAACATCCTGTTCATTCCTGAAGGCAGATTAAGCATTTCTGCAAATCATATTAATGATGAATTACATGGAAGACTCTCCTGGTGAGATGACACGAATGGGCCGTATATGAGAGCCCACTGGCTCCTTGATCAGAGCTGAAGGTGTGTGTGCTATTAACATAATCAATGCTTGAGCTGCATCCTTGGCGCTCTGCTGGAGATGCTTTTGTTCCTGGCGGTGGGCTGACCGCAGAAGAGGCTTTGTGGAGGTCTGCTGGTCAGTGTATTACAGGGGTCATTTGTCGCCATTAAGGACACTTACCCCAGATTGTCTCTCAGGTAGAGACATACTGCTCCTCTATCACTGCTAAAATCATGCCAATTTCATTCACCTTCATGCTGGAATCCATGATTTTATCTCCACTTAAAGAAATAAATTGACCTTATTTACATTTCCCTGGTAATAATATACTACTTGATTTATTAATGTATGTTATTCTAAAGAGTTTGTTGTGGTAAAGTTCATCCAAATGTAATGGCTTTCTCAACCTCTGAAACGAGTTTTCTTTTCAATAATATCATAGCCTAACATGTCACAATTCAATCAGATCCCACCCTACATTCTATCACTTAGAAATATATCACATCACTGAGGTTAAATGCATTTGGTGTCATTGACTTTAAAGCCAAAATTGGAGATTGATAGATAAATACACTTCTACTTCCAGCAGCCCTCCAGAACAAATATTATATCGGCAAACTTTAAAGTGGGGGTACTTAGATGCTTCATTGGGTTTAGATGACACTAACAAGGAAATGCTGTAAGATTCAATGTTATGACAGGCGAACGTTACAGCAAACAGGAGCGAGTCTTTATTGAGACTTTGATTGGATTTGACACGAAAAGCTAAACGGACACTGCGGCAAAACTCTTTCTTGCTTCCTGACTGTGGCTTTCCGAAATTAGGCTGACAGGTCTTTGACAACATCTATTTAAGAAAAAGAGGAGGATTAATGAGTTAATTAATCATTTTATGTCATTCTGAAAAAAGACCCAGGAGAGGCGTCTCACAGCAGACTGGCCTTTTTCTCTTCCTCCCTCCCTTTCTCTCTCTCTCTCCTTCCCTCTCTCTCTCTCTCTCTCTCTCTTTTTGGGCAAAACGTAATTGTATTCAACGATATGCAGCAGCTTGCTATTTTGGCTATAGTTCTTAATTATGATTGGTGTTATTGCTCTCCAGAGCAGAGCAAATTGCTGTTATGTTGTTTGCCTGGGCCTAATCTCATTGGCACGTTGTCACAAAAGTAATTATCTGTCATTTAAATTGATGCCATAAGCTCAAGACAGAGGCACACCTGCTGCCACCAGCCAGGCAGAGAGGAGTAAAGATCAAGACTCCTCCTCCTCCTCTCTCTTTCACTCTCTCATTCTGGCTGAATCTTAATTCATATGCATTTACAAAGTCTACTGTATGTAGTGTGTCGGCGATGGTACTTCTGCAGTACAATAGGCCAATATCAATGTCAAAACTTGGCACAGTTTACCTGAATTCTAGGAATGCATGATATCGGTACCATCAGAAAACTTTTATTTATTGGTATGGGTTTATATTGGATATTTAATGTTCTGCTCATTTCCTCTATTTTTACATTTAGATTACCTTTGCTGTCATTTAACATTCAGTTAATCTCGAATAACATTAATAATTTAATAACCCTGTTGAATGTAATCTCTAGCAAATCCCACAATGAATATTCGTTTATGAGAATGTACAGTACACTATAATGCTGTGATGCTTAAATTAACTTTTTAACATTTAAAATGAGTGATTTTAGTTGTATGTTTTTATTTTTTATTTAGACAAAACATAGTTTAACATTTTAATTCCATCAGTGTATTGTATTGGACAGAATTTTAATATTGGTGCATAATTTGGGACATACTTTACCTAGTTTTGCATAATATAAAGGATGAATTGCATGCAAATTGTTATTCAGTCTTTCCCAGAATGTGCAAAGCACTTCCAGGGATGGATGGATGGATAAACTGAAAAACAGGCACCTGGTTGCAGAGTGAGAGACTAAAGACCAGTGCAGATCACTACATTTTTCTCAGATGCTCTGTGCAGGAGAGTTTTTGGCATGAACTCAGGAAAAGTTACCCATAATCCTCTTCAGACCTGCAGCTCTGTGAGGGATCAACTCCTGATGGATAATCTAACACAGGGTTGGTAAATGCTCTTTTCAGCCAATGAATAACATTAAAAATTCAAGCAGCAGAAGAAGAAGACAATGATGAATCTGACCTTATTAATTTTAACTTTGGATAAATAATGCAGGGCTTTCTGTTCAGCCCCTCTCCCTGTTTCAAACCCCCCCGATGGCAGTGCCCCCGTCAGATCTCTGATGATCCATTAACATCCTGTTCACTGAGTCTCTGTCTAAAAACAGCCGAGCGGCTGCGGGGTTTTTGCGGAAAGGACAGTGAAATCAGGACGTGCTGCTGAGAGTAAGAGTGTTCAGGTGGACAGATTTTTTTCATAAGAGGTGGGAGGTGGTTTTGTCGCTGCTTTCTCGCGCACAGAAGAGCTGCTGCGCAAACATCTTGTTATTTTACAAATGCGCTGACCTTGCTATGCCATTTTCAGATTTCACATCTTTTTGGAAAACATTCCAATTAACGTTCAGAGTCACGATCACAGAAAACACTAACAAGTAACAACAAACGCTTTTTACATTTTTAGAACCTCAGAAACACTTGGCTGTAATAGAAAAGAAGGGATTATATCTTTAGTGGAAACAGATAAATGTTGTATTTAAAAAAATAAAATAATCTTTACATTTGATATATTTTTGCTGAAAATAAGTGGCCAATGGAGAACACACTGCAGTATTGCTTTGTGGGTTTTAGGGTGTTTTGGGTGGTTGCTAAGGTGTTCTGAGTTGTGAATAACATACAACATATCCACTGTAGTAAATAGAATACATACAGTACAATGAGTGTAGTCTGATTCATGAACAATCTTTCAGAGAACATAAGAAAACAATCTCTTATGAACTGGTTATTTTAATTAATCATTCAAAAAGAATGATCTAGACTTATCCATTGAACTTTCCTTCATTTATTTCACAGACCAGTTTTTGTTTGTGATTAGTATATCTGTAAAATAAATAGCAATTTAACCGCAAAGTTTGGTCCTTGTTGTACAGTTGTGGCCAAAAATGATGTCCGGAGGGAGTATTGGTTTTTAAAGGGGTGATGAACTGAGAAATCAAATTTTCCTTGAGCTTTTGACATCTAAGAGGTCATCAAATTATAAGAATATCCTGTAAGTTTCAGAACTGAAAACGTCCTTGTTAGTCCAATAAAAGCTTTTATTGACACCAGGCTCAGCAAACGACTCGTTTTTCAAAGTGGGGAACTATGACGACAAAGAGGATAAAACACCACCCCCGCAGAAGAAGATCAACGCCTACTTCAACACGGCCGGTTTAGCCCCGCCCACCGATTCGCGCATTAGACGAAACTCATTATAATATGCAAAACTGTTATCCACTCACAGCAGTGGGCGTTTACTTCCAAGTCTTCAATGCGAGACGCCCATAAAAACCGAGCGTTTTTGAGCTAGGCTCAAAACTAGGGTAGAAAATAGCCTATTACTTATTCATTTTGATGTTTTTGAATGTAAAAACCAAGCGAACGTCATAAGTTGACCTCAGACAACAATATAAAACAATTTAAAAAGCCAGTTCATGACCCCTTTAATGACCCTACAAGTTAAATTAAACCATCAAAATATGAGGAAAACATTTCAATTTGTAAAATATTTTAAATAGGATTAGGAGGGAAGAACAAGATGCTGAGGTTAAGGTAATTATTTGACTAAATTATTTGGCAAAAAAAGGCAAACTACACCTGCCTTTACATGCAAAACAAAATGCATAGAAAAAAAAGGCTCACAGGAAAAAGCATATCCACTACAACATAATCAGTTATTCATATTTAGTTGGTTCTCCCTTGTTTTTGCATGTGTACAATGCAATATTACAAAATGTGTCATTTTTAAATAAAGGATAAAGATGCAAATTTGGCCTGGACATCACTTTTACTGTAGATTTTTACAGTTAACTTTTTTGTCATGTATCAAGTAAGAAGGTTCCCTGTGTAATTTACAGAATTTGCTGTGAGAGATTTTCTTGCACATATAAGCAAAATGGACATTATATACCTGAAACCTGCACAAATGAATTGGGAATTAATCGAAGAGTTTGAAATCGAATTGATTTGAACTGAAATCCATGAATCTGTATCTTTACTGATATGGCGTTCTCCTTTTGATTGTAACTTTTGATTACTTTCTATTTTTGAAAATTCTGATACATTTCTGAATTTCTTTTGCTCCTTTTACAGTTTTTACTTGATGTTATCTCAATTCACCCTGGTGAAATCTAAGCTGGTGTGGATGTTTCTGTCAGAAGCTTTTAGAACACAATTTAGCAAGGGTGAACTACGTTCATCTGTTGATCTCAAAGACGATCACTTTTGAAAATAAGACGAGCCCCGCTGCTTGAGAGACAGTGACATAAATAACATGACAATGAGGGGTAAGAAAAATCCTCATTTCTTGTTTCCCGTTTTGGTCCGGCTGAGGCTGTTCTGTCCTGATGACCGTTTGCAGGATTGGACGGAGGCAGCAGTGCCTGACTCGAGGGCTGATGCTCCACTGATTGCACAGATGTCCCTAAGAAGGCAAGTTGCCGTGGAAATGATGGATGACGTGAGTCCTGCCCCTCTGCCCTCGGCTATCAAGCGCTGTCTGGAAAACAACAGAAAACTTCTCAATCAATGGAGAGTGTCAGGAAGTTTAAAATGAAACTAGTTTGGAGACGTAAAGGATGGGCTGGTGTTACCTGTTTGAGAGCTTGAACTCCTGCAAGTTTTACAGCTGTAAGATAGCTCTGTGAAAACCATTAAATCAACAAAAACAGCTGCAAAGGATATTTTAACAAGACGACACCAGTTCCCCTATAGACAATGGCACATGATGTAATTGAAAGCAGTGTGTGATATTTAGACCAGGCGGGCAGCAGTATTTCCTTCATCTCTCTCAGTCGGGATCCATAACAATTCTGCCAGTGTTTGACTGTGGCTGCCGGGCTCCCAGAAGAAGATCTGAATCCTGACTTATTGACCATCTTCTCGCCTGATCAATATTTAATGCCCCCTTTTACTAGATCACATTCAACAGAGTGAGATATTTTACACTTCTTGGCCGGCGGTCCAGCGAAAAGACGGAATTTCTTTCGGTGTTATTACATGAAGGAACAGGGTTCAGAGGCCCTCTCTCTTCTTGCCTTGCTGACTCGTGTGATTTCTTTTCAGAGATGACGGAGAACATCTGAGCCACAGGGTGTGCGGTTCAGACCACACAACCGCAGATCTTCCTCACGATTCATGCCTGCAGATACCATACTCTGTTAATTATGTAGATGAGAAAAAATACTCTCATTTGGATCAAGGCCAGGAGTAAAAAAAAACACATGATTGCTTTCCTTGCATCACACGAGCGCCTACAAAATAACAGCTGATGAAATGGGACTAATCTTAAGGGAAGAGTGAGATAAGGCAGTTTGGCAGTCACAACATAGCTGACGCAACACTTTCCCCCCTTTAAGTTGGGAGACACTGTGTCTTTTGGATGAGCAAACACACACATAGTTTATCTAACAATGAAGATTTTTGCCATCGTTCACTTACCCTCAGGTCACTTGCATCCCATGGAACACAAATATAATGTCTGTTTCTGCAAATACCCACTCAATATGAAGTATCTCTTTTTCCCATAGTAAATGAATGCATTACTATGGTAACCAGCAATTGTATTCCACTCCTGCTAAACCACACCCCACTGCATGAAGCATTGCCAGCTGTATCTTTATCTAATATCATCATTGAATAATTACGTATTTAAATCATTCTCAACATGTGGTGGCAAACCCAATCCCTTGACTTATACAATCATGTCATGAAAAATAACAATCGTTACATTATATGAACTGCAAATTACATTATATGAACTTTTTTTTTTGCATCTATGCGCGATTAGACTAAAGAGAACGCTCTGTATGTGAATGTCCTGATGCACACACTCATTCATTCATTCCATTCCAATGATGCATACACGACGCACAGAAAGACGCGCAACAGATGTAATGTAGTAGGCTACAACAGATCACTTTCCCATAACGCAACTCCGACTACGGAAGCCTGTTAACTCAAAGGCGCAGTGCTTTCTTGCAATTGGGTCGGTTCATGTTCACACCGTAAACGAACCGTACCAGAGTTCGTTTCGAACCGTACGGTTGTTTGGTCCGCACCCGAGTTCGATTGCTGTATTCACACCTGCCCAAAAGGTCCGCACCAAGGAGGAAACGAACTAGAGTTCGATTCAATCGAACCAAACAAGGCAGGTGTGAATACACCCTAAGTCAGCTATTTACTAAATAAGTAAAAACGTGGCAATTCTTTTCGAGAAATAATAGCGATTCTTTTCAAGGTTGTCATTATACATTTATTACAATGTAATTATACATTTATTACAGTGTTATTATACATTTGTTACATTATTATTATTATTATACATTTGTTACATTATAATTTTGATAGATTATTCTTCTTGAAAAAGTAGCGATTCAAGTAGCGATTCTTTTTTGAAAAAGTAGCAATTCTTTTTGAAAAAAGTAGCGATTCTTTTTGAAAAAAGTAGCAATTATTTTCAAGGTTGTTATTATACATTTATTACAATGCAATTATACATTTATTACAATGTAATTATGCGTTTATTACAATGTAATTATACATTTGTTACAGTGTTATTATACATTTATTACAATGTAATTATACATTTATTACAATGTAATTATACATTACAGTGTTATACGTTTATTACAATGTAAATATACATTTATTACAGTGTTATTATACATTTGCTACATTATTATTATACATTTGTTACATTAGAATTTTGTTAGATTATTCTTTTTGAAAAAAGTAGCGATTCAAGTAGCAATTCTTTTTGAAAAAGTAGCAATTCTTTTTGAAAAAAGTAGCGATTCTTTTTGAAAAATTAGCGATTCTTTTTGGAAAAAGTAGCGTTTAAAAAAAACAGTAGTTTAAAAAATTTAATTATACATTTGTTACAGTCTTGTTATACATTTATTACAATGTAATTATATGTTTTTTGCAATGTAATTATACGTTTATTACAATGTAATTATACATTTATTACAGTGTTATTATACATTTTTTACAATGTAACTATGCATTTATTACAATGTAATTATACATTAGTGTTATTATACGTTTATTACAATGTAATTATACATTTATTACAGTGTTATTATACATTTGTTACATTATTTTGTTACATTCTTTTTGAAAAAAGTACGATTCTTTTTGAAAAAGTAGCGATTCTTTTTGAAAAAAGTAGCGATTTATGAAAAAGTTAGTGTAAAAAATTAATTATACATTACAATGTAATTATACATTTATTACAATGTAATTATACATTTATTACAATGTAGTTATACATTTATTACAATGTAATTATACATTTGTTACGTTATTTTGTTACATTATTCTTTTTGAAAAAGTAGCGATTCCTTTTGAAAAAGTAGCGATTCAAGTAGCGATTCTTTTTGAAAAAGTAGCGATTCTTTTTGAAAAAAGTAGCGATTCTTTTCTGAAAAAGTAGCGATTCTTTTTGAAAAAGTAGCGATTCTTTTTGAAAAAGTAGCGATTCTTTTCTGAAAAAGTAGCGATTCTTTTCTGAAAAAGTAGCGATTTATGAAAAAAGTAGTTTAAAAAATGTAATTATACATTTGTTAGTCTTATTATACATTTATTACAATATACATTTATTACAATGTAATTTATACATTACAGTGTTTTACGTTTATTACAATGTAATTATACTTTACAGTGTTATACATTACAGTGTTATTATACGTTTATTACAATGTAATTATACATTTATTACAGTGTTATTATACATGTTACATTATTATTTTGTTACATTCTTTTTGAAAAAAGTAGCAATTCATTTTGAAAAAAGTAGTGATTCTTTTTGAAAAAGTAGCGATTCTTTTTGAAAAATGTAGCGATTCATTTAAAAAAGTAGTGATTCTTTTTGAAAAAGTAGCGATTCTTTTTGAAAAAAGTAGCGATTCTTTATGAAAAAAGTAGTGTAAAAAATTTAATTATACATTTGTTAGTCTTATTATACGTTTATTACAATATACATTTATTACAATGTAATTTATACATTACAGTGTTTTACGTTTATTACAATGTAATTATACTTTACAGTGTTATACATTACAGTGTTATTATACGTTTATTACAATGTAATTATACATTTATTACAGTGTTATTATACATGTTACATTATTATTTTGTTACATTCTTTTTGAAAAAAGTAGCAATTCATTTTGAAAAAAGTAGTGATTATTTTTGAAAAAGTAGCGATTCTTTTTGAAAAATGTAGCAATTCATTTAAAAAAGTAGTGATTCTTTTTGAAAAAGTAGCGATTCTTTTTGAAAAAAGTAGCGATTCTTTATGAAAAAAGTAGTGTAAAAAATTTAATTATACATTTGTTAGTCTTATTATACGTTTATTACAATGTAATTATACAGTTATTACAGTGTTATTATACATTTATTACAATGTAATCATACATTTACTACAATGTAATTATACAATACAGTGTTATTATACGTTTATTGCAATGTAATTATACATTTATTACATTATTATTTTGTTACATTATTCTTTTTGAAAAATGTAGCGATTCATTTAAAAAAGTAGTGATTCTTTTCTGAAAAAGTAGCGATTTTTTTTGAAAAAGTAGCGATTCAAGTAGCGATTCTTTTTGTAAAAGTAGCAATTCTTTTGTTAAAAAGTAGCGATTTAAAAAAAAAAAAGTAGCGATTCTTTTTGAAAATTTAGCAATTCTTTTTGAAAAAGTAGCAGTTCTTTTTGAAAAAGTAACGATTCTTTTTGGAAAAAGTAGCCATTCTTTTGAAAAATGTAGCGATTCTTTTTGAAAAAAAGTAGTGATTCTTTTTGAAAAAGTAGCGATTCTTTTTGAAAAAGTAGCTATTCTTTTTGAAAATGTAGCGATTCTTTTTGAAAAAGTAGCGTTTCTTTTTGAAAAAGTAGCGATTCTTTTTGAAAATGTAGCGATTCTTTTTGAAAAAGTAGCGATTCTTTTTGGAAAAAGTAGCGATTCTTTTTTTAAAAAGTAGTGTAAAAATTTAATTATACATTTTTTACAATGTAATTATACGTTTATTACAATGTAATTATACATTTGTTACAGTCTTATACATTTATTACAATGTAATTATACGTTTATTACAGTGTTATTATACATTTATTACAATGCAATTATACGTTTATTACAGTGTTATTATACATTTGTAACATTATTATTTTGTTACATTATTCTTTTTGAAAAAAGTAGCGATTCTTTTTGAAACGCTTAACGTTATCGTTTTCTCAGAGTTTAGGCTCCTGTGTAATAGTAGCCTTGCCTATTCAGCAACTCAAACATACCAAACCAACAATTACTAAAAACACACAAAAACTGATTTTGCACGGGCATTGCACTAGTAATTTGAATTTCAAAAAACACTTGTCAACTACACCTGCTGCTACTTCTATAGCATTTATTTATATTTTAATTTTTGGATTGTTTTTTTTTCCTGGGTTAAGCATTAAATGCATAATTGTTAATTGTGCAAAAATGAATGTAAAAAAAATGCTTTTCTTTTTTTGTCATTGGTATTATTAAATGTTAAAACTGTATTTGTATTTAGAGATGTTGACAACCCTTTCTTCCTTTGTGAAATATAATAAATAAATGAACAAAATTCACATTGTCCTTTTGATTTGTAATGATGTCAAGATGTTAATAAATACTATCAAATATCATGGGTGAAAAATTATCTAAACGGAATTAAAACATTGGAAAATCAACAAATAGTCTTGTAATATTCATTCGTGTAATATTCTTTGTCTACGTATTATCCAGTGCATATTTTGGAGCCCAACTCAAGACACGCACATCACATGACAGTAGTGCTGTTCCGTCTGTCATATTCAATGTTTTGCAGAGAGAAAGAATGTCTCAGCAGAGTAAAAGTAGATCACCTCATATTTTATTGTTTTGCAGATCATTAGTTTGAATGAAAACCAGCACTCTGCCTTCTCTTGAAGCAGAAGAAATAAAAAGAAAATATTCAGCTCTTTTTCAGTCTACTGAAGCATGAGGGTAGTGCCGTGGGGAGGGACACTAGTCATTTAGCCAAAAACGCAAGAGAGACCTGGGCTTCAGTCCAACCTAAAGACTGTGAGAGAGATCCAACCGAATCAGGTTCCAGAACCAGACACCGGTGGAGTATTAAAAGCTTATCCTGGGGTGTGATGGGCGATGTGAATCCTGTTGGGACATCCAACTGAAACAAGCTTCTGATGGTTTGTAGCTGCTCTTCCAGCTGGTGGGCCAGTTTTTGAAGTTGGTAGACCATCTTGGACCAGCAGCAGACCCCCGACCATCATGTTTCCAAACCTAGCTTGACCACCCTAATCTGCAATGACCTAGTTTTCCAGCAGGGAACAGTGGGAAAGTGGTGGTCTGTAGAAATGTGTTCGTCTAGATCTTTTAAGGAGGTGTTTCATTAACAGACATGCTGCTGTACATGACACTGAGCTGTTTTTAAACATTCACAGCTGAGAGAATAAACCCATAAGGCGGTCGTTTATAGTGCAGCTGTATTATCTTGTTCTCTCTACAGCTGCTGTGTCATGGTCTGTCTGCTCATCTTTAACCTTTCTCTGTGTCACCATGTGTGCATGCACATTACAGAGCTACTGGACACTTATCCAAAACACTCATTTGTTTATTTATTAACCCTTTCATGCATAGAGGTCATTACAATGGACAGCTGTTAAAAAGCCATTTTCTTAGGCATGGGTTTTGATGGCATAGTTGCACTTTAACCAGTACAGTGGACACTAGTGCATCATCCACTGCCACCATGTGGCAAGCCTTTTTATGTAGAATTGGCCGATGGCCAGTCAGAAATGCCAAGTTGCTCTGGAATATCCATCCTTTGCTTCTAGAAAACTCTTGCTAAAAAAAAAAAAAAAAAATGTTGCAACACCTAAGGAGTCGTATCATTGTTACATTTTCCAAGAATTGATTTTAGATTGGGAGGAAATTCTGATTAATCATCTGTCCGTGTCCACTAAATTGTACATCATGAATCACTAGCTGTATTTCAGCTACAATTCATACTGTCTATTACTGTGACTGGTTTTCTCGGAAATACTTCATCTGCAGTAACTTTTTTTTGTCTGTAAATAAATATATTTGTGTTTTTAGATTGTAACTTGCAGTTTCGTCAAAAAGTAATCTGATTACATAATGCATGTTACTTGTAATGCGTTACTTTACTCATAACATCAAAAAAGAATCTAATTACGCAATGCACATTACTTGTAATGCGTTACTTTGTTACATCAAAAAAGTAATCTGATTATGTAATGCACGTTACTAATAATGTGTTACTCCAGAGGGTTTTTTTCAGAGTGGAGAGCTAAGGTAGAAATTTGTCCATTTTGAATATAATCAGAATTATCAGCTAATAAGAGTAAATTGGCGTACTCTTAAACTGGAGGGAGCGTGAGAATTTTCTCCATTGTCTGAGTTGGGTTTCCACAGAGTTGTATCTTCACCGGTTGTTGAAATCTTTGATAGAATTGTGTCCTCGTGTTCTGATATCAAAGACACGTGACATTAGCTTGTATGAAGTTCTTCTCTGTCTGCTGGTTGAACAGGAACAAACTCAATTGCGTTTGCTTGCAATAATTGAAGCTGTATTATATTTATTTTGTAAATTTATAGTTTTCACATTTTATATCAATTTGTTCATTGGTTTGTTAAATACACACAATATTGCTGTGTTATTAGAGAATTGTATAATACAGTACAATATAGTAATTCACGAGTTTGTGTGCCCATATAATCTTAGTGTACTGTAAGTGGTAAAACGGATTTGGCTTGCTGTCTGCTATAGAGGCGCTCAGAGATGATATTCTACACGAGCTCCGATTGCCCCCTATTACACAGGCAAAATATGGTACAAAAGGAGGAGAAGGGATGCCGAAAGAACTAACGACGAGAAGTGGTTGGTTTTTATACCTTGGTATTAATTAGAAGATTAGATGGGCTACTCCTCCCAAAATTACATTAATAACTTCACCAATTCAGTTAAAAACACAAGCGCATACTGTCAACTTAAGTGTACATCTAAAAAATCTCTTAAAATATGTGTAAAAAAAAGTTCAAATTTTGTTTTTCATGCCCTAAGAGCAAAAAAAAAATCCTGACTGTGGTTATAATTCTTGCATGGAAGGGTTAAACTATTGCTATAAATAACGTTGGGGGTGTTACACGTAACACATGAAAGTAACAGGTTTACCTGCCAACATGTTCACTGAGTTGAGTTCCCACACATATAAATAAATATATATATATATATATATTTTTAAATGCATCGTTTTGTATTTAAATTTAATAATTTAAAAGCAGAGGTGGACAAAGTACACAACTTCCTTACTTAATTGAGTGAAAGTACAAATACTACTGGTCAAATATTACTCCGTTACAAGCAAAAGTAAAAATCGAAGTACTTGTTTTTAAAAGTACTTAAGTATCAAAAGTAAAAAGTAAAATGTCAATGCATTGTTTTATTATTGTTGCATTGTTGTATGTCATACTTACAGTACCTACCTCTGAATCTATGCCTGCCTATACCTACCCTCATATCAATATCAAATTTATTTCTAGAACACCGTTCCAGTAGTGGGATTAAATGTGAGATTGAATAAGTGCACTCAATAACGTCCACAATGGTTTCGGACACCCAAATGGCTGTGCCCTCAAATAGTGTGACAAAAAATGACAAAATTCGCATTTAGAAGACCAAACCCAACGTTAAAAATAAAACTCAGGTTGATGTCAGAATCCAAAGCCAGATTGACATTAATCTCCAACGTTGGACAGAAGTCGTTTTGTGGTTGAAAATGAAAATCGAGTTGACGTCAGAAATCAACCTGACTTTCATTTCCAACGTTGGGTTTGGTCTTCTAAAGGCGAATTTTGTCATTGTTTTGGAGCATACTAGATAACAGTAAGGATAACATATTCATACTAAACGCCAAACAACTTAAATCTGACGTCGGGTTCTGAAGTCAACCCGACTTTCATTACCAACCAAAATTGCAACCCCTGACTGACGTTACTACTTTCTACTCAAGGACCTTGACAGAACTGTAGTGCGTGAAAAGTACATATTTGTCTTTTATAGTTAAAGTAAAAAGTTTCCAGAAAAAAATATACTCAAGTAAAGTACAGATACTCAAAATGTGTACTTAAATACAGTACTCAAGTAAATGTACTTTGTTACTGTCCATCTCTGTTTAAAAGTGTAATTTGAACATGTATTAATTATTTTAAAAGTATCTGTATATTTTATTATTAATTTATCTATTGTTATTCTTTTTTTTTACACTTTTTTATTATCATTTTGACATTTAGTTTGCTGTTGTTGCAATATTTGCAGTATTCCTGGTTATGTGTTTGTGTATGCAAGAGTAGAGGAGTTGTCTTCAGAAAATTAAATCTGCACTTTCATAATCACCCCTGACCAAACAGGGGGATACTGTTTTTCATAGCGGGAATTAATTAAACTCACACCATGGGACAGGATGACACAGTTTGATAATATATTATGAGTGATATGGGCCATTGACTGCCTTTTCATTGCTCATGAACAATAATGAGGCAGGTAATAATAATAACAATAATAATAAAAAAAATTACAAAATTATCTGTGGATCCATTCACAGTGCAGATTGTTTGTGGGTATTAAATTGCGCGGACATCTCTGAATGCAACTGGAAAAGGAATCTATTGTCAAAAATGTTTCTTAGCAAATTGCTGTCACTGCCATTGTGTCGCGTTTGATAGATTCAGTGTTTTTGAAAAGAGACAGAATAGAAAAGTGAAGATTCATCTGTCTTGGTCAGCTGTCCACTGCAGGGATTTCATTCTGGACATCTGATATGCTGATTGTTTTTGGCACATGTAGCCGAGGTGACAGCTCCAACAAAAAGCTTGTGTCATTTTATCAAGGGTTTTATTTATTTATATATATATATTTGCTGCTTTAAGGCATGAAAAGAGGCTTTGAGAGCGTCTGGAATGGGGGACAGTGAGCTTTGCTGATGCTGCATATTCAAACATGCAGAACTCCCAAGCTATTTTCTTTCCTCAAATAAAGAATTCAAATAAGCTCCTTTAAAGGCTGATTTTAGATATCAGCACTCCCACGGCATTCCCCAGCTCAATGCGTTTCCTGTGGTTTATGTATGAAGGTTGAATAGAGGACACATGGCTGCACGGGAGCCTGTGTGTGTGTGTGTGTGTGTGTGTGTGTGTGTGTGTGTGTGTGTGTGTGTGTGTGTGTGTGTGTGTGTGTGTGTGTGTGTGTGTGATTATACAGATCTGAAAAACAGAAAGGAAACCCGTAGGAATGGGCACAATGAACATCCAACAACCTTACTAATGAGTTAGATTGGATTTATGTAGATATACAATACAGTAGCCTATATTTATTATTTTGATATGCTACAGCTAGGGCTGGGCGATAAAACGATAACGATAATTATCGCGATATATTTTTTCTCGATAAAACGATATCAAGAGGTCGATAAATGTTCGATAATGTGTATGCGCCAAAAGCGGAACGAAACTCATTTGAACCGCGCGCGCCTCACGGACTGTTTATCCGCTCGGCTCAAAGTCCAAACGGCAGCGCGAGCTCACTAGAGCAGACGCGTTTACTCAGATCGTCTCGCTCACGAGATCCAGTGAGAAGCGCTTAAGTTCAGCGAAGAACACAAATGTCCAGTTTAAATCAGTTCAAAGGCAGATGAAACACCGCTGACAAACAGGAGAAACACTGTGCGCAGCGAAACAGGAAGAATCTGAATTGATACTGAATCCATTTAGCCTACCATGGATTTACTGTAACGTTAGCCTAGTAATATTAACTGCACCATGAAATGTGGGAAATACATATTGAATTGTATAATATTATTAATGTAGACAATGTATTAAATGACTAATGGAATATAATTACAGCATTTAATAATGTATTTAACTGTTAGGCTACTGTTTTTCATACAAATACCATAGAAACCATAAAGTTACATTTTGCCATGATAGTGAGGTGCTATAGGCTGTACCTGGCTTTATCTGTGGTTATCATGATCTAAATGCATAATACTGGATGACCAATGGTTAATTTTAATAAAACTCAAACAGTCAGAATATTACATTTTACCAAATAAAAATGTAGTCCTTAAATTAAAACAAACAAACAAACAAACAGATGTTACTGTTTTTGTTAATGAACATAAATTTAACATAGTAGTATTAGCTTGAGTTAGGATGCAGATTTACTGTCAACTCACTGTCAAATATGCATTTCGAGACAAAACATGTAATTTGAATATTGCAGCCTGCACTGCAAACTGTGCTGAAGAAATATTTTTCTTTTCAGATATTTATTTTGTTAAGGAAAAATGACAAATGTTTGAATGTTCTACCTCAGATTTTTAAAACCACAACGCTCTGGTTTATACAACTTTCACCTAGGAGCAAAAATCTGCCTTTAAACTTGAAAGAAATAAAGATTTGACATTTATCGTGATAATTATCGATATCGACTGATATATAAAAAAATATCGTGATACATTTTTTTGGCCATATCGCCCAGCCCTAAAGCGCCACTTTTGTAAACATTTAACACCTTTGTTAGTATTTGAAGAAAATTACTAAATGTGATAGTTTTACTATTTACCTAGCATGTTCATTTTTTTTAATATGTCAAAAGCATTGCATGTTCTTTTTTTTCAGCTTGCAATCTTTTTTTTGTTGGTCTATGTACAAATGTAATGTTTTAGTGGCATCCTCTGCCATACGGGTTAGGTTTTAAGACATTTTCATCCAGCTGTTTTTGAACACAAATGTTTCCTATGTGAACTGAACCCCGCAAAGTAATGTCGGCATTGGGGTTTTGTGGACCCTATAAGGGTTTCCTTAAGATTGAACACTGAACATTGAAAATAACTATTTTTGCACATCCTTAAAAAGAAGGAATGAACACAGTAATGCCAATACAGGTCTCAATAAAATCTCACACAACAGAATAAGCATCAGGGTTGCTAAAGTTACTTCTGAAGCATTTATATGGTTGGGAGAGTGAGGAGCGCATCTGCTTCAGGGCTGATTTGAACTTTCTGCAGTCAGGACGGCGTGATTGATGCTCTCGCAGCTTCCCGTGTGTGTTCCTCAGTCGCGTTTGCTCCGAGGAAACTATTGATTGGGACGAGAGAAATCGTTCAGGCTGATAACAGTAATGAACGAGCTGAAGCTTGCTTTGGAAGTTCAGCATGGCGTCATACAACATAAAAGAGATGGAAGGAAAGGAAAGCATTAACTAGCATGCTGGTCTAAGCCAATCTTCTCACAGGGATGCATTCTTTTAAACTGTACTGTCATTTCTGCTCCACTAGTGGCACCAAGATAATTGCCAAACAAATTCATATCACTTTTTTTTTTTTTATGAAAATTGCATTTAGAGTTTAAATGGAAGCTGTTATAATAACCGATCTGACAACAGATTCCCCAGTGAGCGTAAAAGCTTTGGAGAGAGCGTAACTTTTTCAAATTAAACCGCTATGAGACCTTAATTATTTCATTGGAATGGGGTCAAGGATGAACTGCAACAATGTAATTATATTAGATCAGCCAGAACTCAAAGGTTATTTCAGAAGTTTGGCAGCACTGAAGCTGCTTAGCCAAAGGAACCGCTCATAAACAAACCCGACAACTCAATAAAGATATAATAGATATAATGTGAATCTGGGCAAAAAGAGGATATTAGCGAAAACACATTTTCAAACATCTCATCTTTTGATAACCGTGCCGTGGTTTGGGAGAGGGAAGACATCTTCCCGGAGAACTTCTCTCCGCCGGCGCGGCTGTTTTTCCCTCCCAGAAGGTCGTTTGGTTAATGCACATTTTGGTCTTCACAGGCTCTTAACTGCTTTTTAATCAGTGATTATTAGAGATGTGGAAGGCTGTGCAGGCGCCGGAGTCCCCAGACGCAGAAGAGTGCCTGTCAATATGTCATGTCAATTAGCTCACGGCGAGACGGCCCCCTCCATAGCTGATCTACTCCAACACTTCCTCCGCCTGCACGAGGAGGAAATGATCTCATCGCTGGGTATGCTCAGAATGACTTACAGCTTTTTTTCGACAGAGAGTATGAAGTATGTTTACTGTGCACATACTGCTTTCTGTATGCGTGGATAACCTAGATGACCCACTTTTTGCAAAAAAACGTGCCGCTAGCAACCAGTGCAAATAGTGTATCCCACAATGCATTGAGCTCGACTTGACCTTTATTCAAACTAGAAGCAAAATCAACTGCAGTTTCTTGATGTTAAAGGGTTAGTTCACCCAAAAAGGAAAATTTACTCCCCCTCAAGCCATCCTAGGTGTATATGACATTCTTCTTTCAGACGAATACAATCGGAGTTATTTAAAAAAAAAGGCTCTTCCAAGCTTTATAATGGGAGTGAATGGGTGTATGTCTTTGGAAGTCCATCAAAGCGCATCCATTCATGATTAAAGTGCTCCACGCGGCTCAGGGGGAAAATCGTGTAAGAAAAATATCCATATTGAAAACTTTATCGACTAAAATAACTAGCTTCCGCCCGTACGCATCGATTTATGCCAAAAGACTAACCCTTGAACTTGACGCACAATGTAATGACGAACGCGGTTGCCCAGTCCTGTTTGTTTGAACCGCGAGAGGCTTTAATTGCCGTCATTACATTGTGCGTCAAGCTCCGCGTGGAGCACTTTAATCATGAATGGATGGACTTCCAAAGACATACACCCATTCACTCCCATTATAAGGCTTGGAAGAGCCAGGACATGTGTGGAAGAGCCATACAACTCTGATTGTATTCGTCTGGGAGAAGAATGTCATATAGCCTACACATAGGATGACTTCAGGTTGAGTAAATCATGGGCTAATTTTAATTTTTGGGTGAACTAACCCTTTTAATGTGTATATGTAAAATGTTTATATAATGATGTATTTTTAGAACATGCAAAAAAACAACAAAAAAACAGGAAAAAAACACCAGTTAATGAGTCATTAATAATTACTCACCCTCATGTCGTTCCAAACCCGTAAGACTTTTGTTCATCTTCAGATTTAATTTAGGCGTATGTCCTTAAACAGCCGTCGGCTACCCGTACCCAGTTCTGACTAAGGTTTTGTCCGATTACTATTATAGATGCCCACTCTATGCTAAAGCAAGTGTACTAGCAAAGCAATCTACTTTAGTAGTTTGTTTATATGATGAGCGTCTCTGTCGATGACGGTGTCGTGCACTCTGAGTGCTTATTTACCTTAATGCATTCTAAACATAGAACCGACACACTCACCCTTATCAAACATATCGTTAATTGCCAATTAAGCCTGAGCTTCAGACTGATGCTTAATTACTGCTAACGAGAGCCGAGTTGCGGCAAGGTCTGCTCTCTCCCACGCACGTTTACCGCGGGAAACACCCGTAAACACGCCACAGCCGCAGCTGATCCCACTGTAAAGTGCATCATGAATATTCACGCCGAATGGGACACACCGCTGAAGACGAGCTACCACTGCTTGAACTCCCTCCGAGAATGTGCGCATAGCATCCTGCTAGTTTATGTGCTGTGAAGTGCACACCGCAGGACCAGGACCACGCTGAGAGCTGAAACCCGTCTCGTGACACTCATGACACCTGCATATGCAAATCTCAGCACTGCGGGCCTGTCGACACCGTCTCACCATGAGCTCAGAGAAATACAGGAATGGAGAGAGGGAGTTTTAGGACTGAAATGTTGGCCTATTTTGGGGATTTCTAAAGGCATGATTAATAACGTATTGACTAGAAACACAGCAGTTCATTCATGTGGAATTGTTTTCCGCAGCATATGCTGTATATATTCTCATAAACTACATTATGTGACGCAAAAGTCATTTGATTTTTGTTATTTAGCATCTTACAAACACAGTCAATGAAAAGCATATTAGCATTTTTTGCTGACAGCGTCATTGCAAGAAAAAACCTTGAATGGGAAGTATTAGTAGGGTAAACATGGCATCAAAACAATATTTAGCTTTTAATGAAGGCAGGCTGTTTGTTCTCTCATATTTTTGAGATTAAATCTCATCAACCCCCTTTGTGGTTTGAATTATATTATTAGACTGTACAGTAATAGAGAGCTCGTAGCGGGATGAATGATCTTTATCTCTGACAGAATCATATATTTGACCTGTCATCTCTTGATGAATGATTCTATAGGCTTGCTTGCGCCACATCTGTAGTTAATACCGTTCAGCTATTTTGGTGAACTCTAAAAAGATGAAACTTTAATAAGGTTCGTTTGACAGCATATATATGAGAACCATGTAGTTTTTATCTATCGATCAGAGGAAATATTTCTGAAACTAATAAAGATATGTGCGGCATTAGGTTTTATACCTCGACGGATTATTTGCCGGGAGTTATTGTTCGGCTTAAGCAAAATGTGGGTTTCTATTATACTCCAGCAGCTAAGCACAGCTAAAGCCTTAATATCCATTTATGAAGATATTCATTTTATATTCAGCAAAATTCATGAGGTAGAAAATGTTATTATAGACCCCATGAAAGCCAAAATGAGCCAATTGAGAAAGAAAGTTTGCATGTGCCTTCTGTGAGCATCGTCTCACCAACCAAACGCCGAAAGTATTTTTTCCCCTCTGAAGTCCACTGTTTTCATGACCATTGTCTTTTCACACAAAATGACTTGATTATCAGAAAACCTGATTAGCAAAGCCCCAGCCCAACTCATGCCATATAGGTTGCAGTGTAGGGCTGCTTTTTCACACCTGGAGGTCCGAAGCACAGACTTAATTTGTTACCATGTTGCATTTTCTTCCTGGTTCGGTTCCCTTTCACAAGGCAACATTTCAAAGTGTACCAAAATGTGTTTATGCAAGTCACATGTGTATAAAACGGTCCTCTTATTGGTCGGAGTTCAACTGTTTTCATTCCTCTGCGTCATCCATCAAAATGGACAGAGACAATCGCTCCGCTGGCTTTATATCCTTTGTCAGGATACACGCAAACACTTTTTCGAATGTAGCCTTGATTCCTGCTCTGAATGATCAATTAAATATATATTAAAAATATATTACATGTATAAAGCAGTTAGACTTCGTCAGGACAGCGTTCTTGCAATGCACGAAGAAGAGAAATTACTCAGATAAAGAGGCGCTCTTTGGTTTTCAGCCATAAAAACTCCAAATCAGACACTGCTTCTTGTATAATACATGAATTATGATACGGCTTAGTTGGTTGGTCCATTGGGTTGGATTGCTTTCAAACCTCAAGCAAACCCCCCCAGGGTTCGTTTTCAATCGGCCGAGACCACCTCGTTTAAGCGACCTCGGAGCGATTGTTTTGGTCTGGATCCGAGTGGGATTGGCGTGTTCATACATGCCTAAATGTAACAACTAAGGAAGAAAGCAATCCGGTCGAATGTGTTTTCGAATACCTCTGTGGTTGAAAGTGGACAAGCTCAAAAAGTTTTAGGGGCTGTTTACCTGTATTTAGCCTCATCCACTTGTGATCCGATTGACCAAAACACATCTTAATACCAGGTGTAAACTGGGCCTAAGATCTGATAATGACTTGGACTTAAAACGGGTTACAATACAAGCGACCTTAAAAGTCATGCACTGAATTCCCAAGCCAAATCCTTATGACCAACCCAACGTCAGGAAGGTCCGCTGACTGTCTGCATCAATAATAAAAGAGTGTGTCTGTTGAGTAATTATCGATCAGCAGCATCATTTCTATAAATGAGCCTGAACATCTGCAGCCTGCTTGGGAATCTTGACAGATCCAGTCCTCAAGTGTTTTCAGGTGAGTTTTAGCAGCATGACATCTCTTTAATAGATGGAGGAGCTGCTAGTGGCAGCATAAGACAGAGATCTCGATGAGACAAGGACGTGGAGGTCGTGACAGAGACACAGGCCACTTAGTGAGTTTAGACAGCTGGACAGGCCCGGAGATGTCCATTTATGAGTCAGAGCTGATGGGATGGACATGGCCAAATTTAGTTACAGGTCTAAAATGCAGGGCACCTCAAACGTCCAGATTTATTTATCAAAGAATCTTAAAAACTATCAGAGTTTCTACAAAAGTATTAGCAGCACAACGGTCTTCAACATGGTTGAAGATAAATGTTTCTTGAGCAGCAAATCAGTATATTAGAATGATTTCTGAAGGATCATGTGACACTGGAGTAATTACGCTGAAAAAATTCATGGGAATAATACAAATTTTAGATAGAAAAGTTATTTGACAGTATTACTGTTTTCAATTGTTTGCTAAAACTAAAGCAGCCTTGATTGATCATGAGACAAAAAAAAACAAAAAACGCACTACCCCAAACTTTTGAACGGTAGCGCACGGCACCTTACTTGCATGGTACGAACAATGTATTGTATAATGTAATATCTATCCTTTTGTTTTTAGAGGCCTTTTAAAAGCATAACAAGGACTCAAATTTTTCCATCTGTTGCTTTTCCTGTCCCAGCTCTAGTCACTAGTGAAAAGCCTGGGACTGTGTGCGCTCTTCAGCCAATCAGTGATGTCAGTGAACAACTGCGAGGTGAACGGGAACGCCAACAGACAGAGACCGCGCTCTTCAGGTAATATAGACCTCCTTTCTTCTAGCCTTTTTAAATCTATTAAATAGTACCAGCCTACGGCACAAAAAATGTTCACCAACTGCTGTGTCCATCACATCCATGTAAAGGTTTGTAACGCCTGACTTATGCCGCTCAAGCCTGTGTATAAAGTCAGCTAATTACTTAATTGTAAGCGTGTGTGTATTCAGTGTAATACTGAGAGATGATGGGGTAAAAAAGGATTTCTGGTCTCACATTTTGTTTAAACTTCTGTTAAATGACACTTTAAAAAGATAAATGAAGTCAGTCAACAACAACAACAACAACCACCACAAAAATAACCTGACTCAAAATTGAAATCACTGGACAAACATCTTGGTTTCATTTTTAATGATTAGTTTTTTTTACATTTGAACATTACAATAGTTTTCTTCCCTCGCTCCGTTCCCTTCGTTTGTTTAAATATTATTACGTGACTGGCTCTATAAATCTTTTCGAGGCTCGGGCGTTTAGAGCGTGTGCCTCTGGCCGCCACACTACACCAAATAAAACAGTTTACATCTGCAGCAGGAAAAAGAAAGACACATTTACATCAGAATATACATATCAGATCATTTAACATTAAAAATTTGCAATTTATATATTTATATATATGTTTGACCTAAAACAGCTTTTCAACTTGAAAAAGAAATCAGCAGCTCTGGGTTTCGGGTCAACATTTCTTTTTTCTTCAGTGTCTTCAACTGGCTGTATATTAAAATATGTCAATATTTCAGATAAAAGGTTCACTATGTCCTTGAAATGGAATCGGAGCACACCAGTAATAGATTGCTTTTCGTTTGGCTTCTTCTCAACCTGCGTTCTGGACGCCAGTGGCAGAAAAATAAAAAGCAACAATTTTTCATACATCAAATCTCCGTAAGGTCACTCGTGACAGCTAGCATGTGCAAAGAGAAAACTGCCATTCTTTTTGTACACAGTGCAAAGCTTCCTCCTCCGTACACTTGATTTACTCAGAATAAATGAAATCTCACAGGACTGAGGTATGATTCATTAGAAATGTTTGTTTGCTTCAGTCAAAAGTGAAATAAACTGCTTCGTTCACGTACAGTCCACGACAGGTTCCAAAATCAAGAGGAACGTCCTCTATTAGACAACATTAACAACAAGAGACAACATAGTAAGTTTCTTTTTTTTTTTTTTTCAAGAGTATAAAAATGTCTGAATGTGCAGAACACAGGAAAACGTCCTTTCGTTGATCACTACACACAGTGTGCTTTGGACGGGAGTGGTGTTTCTGAAACTCCACGGTGAATGAGGAAAGATTCAGCTCATGTTATGTCCGTGAGTATGCTGGTATCACACCTGTAAAATGATTCAGCTCGTGTCATGTGTATACACTAATTAGAAAAATCATGTTACTGGAGTTGTTTTTTTCTCACCATCATACGTCAATTAATTTCACCCTGAACTGGTTATATGCAGTGAAGTATATTTACAGTTACATTTTTCTCTTATATTTGAAACCACCATGTTTGAAAACAAACGTTACAGTATACTTTTTTTTTTTCTAAATGACAACAACAACAAACACAGATAGATAGATATAGATATATATAAAAAGGACCATAAAAATATTGGAGTCCTCTCCCTCTGTATTGCCCAAAAATAGGTCATTATGATCAACAATGAGACTTCACAATTAAAAACAGCTACTAAGATTAAGTAATTTTCTTTTTTTCTTTTTTTCAATGGATGAATGGCGTGGTGTCTTTCAGTGCGGCGTCTGTCCAAGTGTGCAAAATAATTTTTTTTTAACTGGCATCAAAATTGAGTCGGACAACACTTGTGAACACTTAAAATGAGCGAAGAACCTTAAAAGAATCGTGACAATCGCAACTGAATAATTCATTCATTTAAGTATTTTTCTCTAAAAGCCAAAGTCATTTAAAAAGCATACAGAAAGGGGACAAAAAAGAAAAGCAGGGAGTCCTGCAGTGACATGAGGGCTGGATTACTGTTAACAGCAGTTGTGATGTTTTGTTTTCTGAGATGTTTTTCTTCTTTATTTGGGTCCACCCCCCCTTGTCCTTTCACCAATCAGAACCTGTAGTGCTTGAAGTCTTTATGACATCAACTGTACATGAACCAATCAGAGACTCTGGCCATTTTCCCAGGGCCTCCAGATGAATTCTGGTGATTCAAAACAGATGACACACATTATAGAACAGGAAACCACGAACATTTGCTACCTCAAGTGTTTTTTTGGGTTTTTTTTAATCATTCTTGTTTAGACTATGAATGGCTACATAAAAGAATCAGAATTAGGTTTTCTGAAAGAGAAAAATGTGCATACCTTCAATGAGTTGGTGCTGCATCTTTGCTTCGCTTTCAGTGGTATCCATTTGTAAAAGCTGTGGCGATCAAAGGACCCTGAAAGCAGATAATGTGTAAGATGTTGAGCAGAATCATTGATATAGTGTGAATCTAACACAGAATAATTCACACGTTTCTCTTTTATGAACTGTCTGAGATTCATTCTTCTCTCATGTGCAGAATCAAAAACTCCACTTTAAGAGAACAATTATTCACAAATGATAAAAGTGCCAATAAAAGCTGTGATCTGAGTGTCACTGAGAGCAGACATCCTGATGAAGTAAAAAGCATGGTTAGTTTGGCGACAGCAGAAGTTTTAGATGCTGGTTTGTCCCTGGCACCACTGTTGAATTTCCATTTCAAATTGGATTTTTAAAAATTACTTTATTGGGATTACACAGACTAACAGAAACTTTGAATAAGCATCATAAAAATAATTTGTTCACTATCAACATTTCCATTAGTTTTTAAAGTGCCACTATTAGGCTATTTTAAAGGTTTCTATTTTTATTTCGCAGCTCTCCTACAACAGGTTTACATGAATGAATCCAAGGTCAAAACCACTATTTTACTCATAATATACATTGCACATCACCTCATTTCTCAAAGAGTTTGAAAACGGTTAGTTCAAAGATTCAGTCGCTCCAAACCCCTCTTTTCCGAAAGCCTACTCTGCTCTGATTGGTCAGACGGCCCAGTCTGTTGTGATTGGAAACTAAACACGCATTATCATATCTGAATTTCAGCTCCGGATCTTCCTCAGCGCTTGATACACAGTGATATGAACAGTAACGATGGTGTCGGTTTTACTCTATCAATTCCAGCTCGAATCCTAATCCTTTGGAAGTGCATGCAAAGGGGATTTGCAGCACTGAAAAGTGCATCTTCTCGACATGTCGTCAACACGAACCAAACTCTTCCAGACCTCAGCTACAACTACAGTGTTTGAGGGCGGGTCAAAGTAGACGACGTTCATGGGCAGCCAATGAAGACCATAGGCTGGCATTATGCAAATTTGTACAATGTTACGTAGGTATGTAACATGAAGTGAGACTTGAATTACTGACGAGTGACGACTCGTTTCGGCAGGTCAGAATCGATTCTTTCTTTTAGGAGACATTCATTTTATTTGTTATGTACTTCAACATTTAAAACTTTGCAGACCTTTTACATTCACAAACAGCTACATTACACACTGCATGAAAGGTAATATTTGAGAAAGAATAATAAGGGCACTTTAATATATTTTTATTTCATAAAATATATATTTTGTTTTTTTATAAACACCCTCTCATCCAGGAGATCTGTTTATGGCCAAACATCAGGAGTTGTTTACTAAAATGTGCTTTTTTTTAAATGCCATTTCTTTTATGCTACTTAATAAAGCTGCTACAATCCACATCAGAGTAACTCGGAGGTGTCTAAACATAAGGAAAATTCAAGAAGAAAACATATTTGCTGTGATTCCTCTTCCGTGGAGCTGATCAGTCCTGAATAAATAAATCCTGCCCATTGTCAGACTGAATTTGTGAACTTACAAACCCACACGGCTGATTTAGAGGGCAAAACGGCAACCTGTCAACAAGCCTTTCTGAGAAACACAGCCGCTTATCGGGCCTGTCATCAGACTATTGTGTGCATGGCAGGAGCGGATCTGTCTAATCCATACGAATAAATCAAAGTCGGTCTCACACCCGCTGCTTTAGAGGGCAGGAAGGAAAGGCTTTCTTAAGTTTATATTGGCTTTTCTACCAGGCTTCCTCATTTTAAGAATTGTGGGTAATAAAACTATTTTGTCTTGGACATGTGTTAAAACTACAAGTTTGAGAGAGAGGGAGAGAGAGAGAGAGAGAGAGAGAGAGGGAGAGAGGGGGGGGGGTTCCAGTAGGAGGTGAACTGGTGACACGAGTCAGAAAAATAAATGGAGACGAGCATTTTAGTTCTGCGTCATTTCCCGTGTTAATGTTCTGCACGGAGACATCAAGAACTACACACACACATCTATCAGTCCAGCTAAACGATCGCACACTACATTTGGAATTAATCACATAGCACAAAACGCTCTCGCTCAGAAACACACTAATGCCGATGAATAAAGTTATGAATTCATGCAGTGGCATGTTTTATTTAGATGCCAGGAGGCAGAAATGAAGAATAAAAGACTCAAGTTTCTGCCCACTTCAGTTTCTAACCAGCAGTTAATATTCCTGTCACCAATGAATTGTCTTTATACACAATAAACAGCTGTTTATTTGCAATTCTTCAACATTAGCAACCAATTTAACGAGGGTTTTTTTTTTATTCAAAGTGACTTCATTCTTGCAGAGCCAATCTCTAAACATAAATGTCTTGCTCAAGGGCCTAATAGTGAAAGTTAACAAATCAAGTTTGTAGAATCAAACCTTTTAATTACCAGCCAAGTACTTTAACCACTAGGCCAGTGGTTTTCATTCCTGGTCCTGGGGATCCACAGCTCTGCACATTCTGTATGTCTCCTTTATTTAACACACCTGATTCAGCTAATAAGATCCATAGCTGTGTTTAAGTTCACCTTTTTCATGCCCTTCATGAGTTGCTGTTGTAGATCTGCACAATTAACCGTTAAAAGATAGCGATCCCGATTCAAACATCCACACGATCTTATTCCAAAATGACAACAATTTGGTTATGTCTATAGTATTGGAATAAAAGTTTATAATTTGGATATAAACATTGATGTCTACGGTAGTGATCAAAATAGAGTAAGTAACCTTTTGAAAGTAACTTAACACTTTAAAGGGACAATGTGTACTTTATGTATTTTATTATTTAAAATCAATATTTTTATTCATAAATATGTCCTCAATGGTGTACAAATACCTCTGCCAATTATCTGACTTATCCTCGTAAACGAAGAATTTATTATCTTTATATACATGGGACGGGTAGGTCCACGGAGGCTTCCATGTAGTTCCGCCATCTTGAAAAACTATAATAGCAGAGAGGGACAAAAAGTACTATGCCAACGCCTTTCCACAGCGCGTTTTCGTTCAGAGCCAGTGTGATGTAACTGAACGCAGCAGACCGGAGGAGTAGAGCAGTGAGAGGCGCTTGTCACTGCCCCGGCAAGTTTAAAAGGCTGCATTGCAAATCCTCGTCGCCAGAAAAGTCCAAAAATAGATCGTAAAAGGAAACGTGACTGGAGATTACAAAAAACACGAGTTAATGTCGGGATAGCTTTTTCCAGGTGGATAGAGCTAATGCAGGAGAAAGATTTCAAAAGAGACGCTGAAGTCCTGCTTTCTTCTCGACAGGTCAATGTTACAGTCTTAATTACAAGCTTTTTTTCCATTGTTTGGTTGTGTACTTTATTTTATAGACAGATGAACATTTATAGTTAAAAGTTGATGATGATATCTAACAATGCACATACTTCAGAAAATATAACGAATAAAGAAGGCATAACTTACTTATTACAATAGTTCATGTTTTTCACAGTCAGTAATTCATCCTGTAACATTCGTTTGTTCGCTGGTCAAGTTGCAGTTTGTTTGAAATAACAATCCTGTTCACCCGAAGGAACACTCGACGAAGTGCTATTAAAAGACATCCTGTCATAGCTTTTTGGTACATAATGGCTACCGTAGATGCAACGGGCATTTGAAAAAGCGAGGTGCTGGAGAGCACAATTCGTTTGAATGCAAAATACATTTTCACCGCTAGATGGGAGAAATTCCTACACATTGTCCCTTTAAATAAAGATTGTATCAATTACATCGTTACACCAGTAGGTGGCGACAAGTGACTATTTGTCATTAAATCATTAAGTCAAAACATTCGTTCAAAAACACAGACTTCACTTGTTTCATTACTGGGTGAATCAATATGAGTGAGTCATTGAATCATTTATTAAAACTGATTTAAATTTTATTTAAATTCAACTTAAAGCTGCAGTCCGTAGCTTTTTTTTAGTTAAAAATTATCCAAAATAAATTGAGCAAGTACTTAACCAGCCATGGTTCAAAACTATCTGCTTGCCGTAGCTCGATTCAAAACGTTAAGCTTGTAATAATGTTTTTAATTCCAGTGGTACTGGTGGATGTCCGCGGGAGATTCGAGCATGTCTTTGCGTCATTACGTCACATCTGTACACATGAAGGAGTTTTGGCTTGTAGGCTATATTGCGTGTGAGGATGTTGGAGGTGGAGATTTATAGCCTTTTCTCACAGCACTTGATATAATTAAACTTATCAATTTGATGGCGGATCCAGAAAGGTTCAAACGACAATCACCAGTGACAACTAGAGATTCACCCGCTGTAAAATGCAAAAGACTTTGGACTTCGGAGTGGCTACAGAAAAAAAGAGACCGCAACCGGACCCATGCGAAAACAAGGATAATATCAGAAGGGCATTACATGTAGTCACGCAATGTTGATGTTGTTAACATTACAATTTGAGAACAAAGTATAATTTGCACGGTTTTACGTGATATGATAAGCGATCATTAGATTTAATCAGCGTGATTTACTGCAATGCTTTTTCCCCTTAGTTTGTCAGAACAAAAGTGGATGTTACTTACTAGTTCAGATGACATTTTCTGGTAAAAATTCTTATGTTGGTCATACTTCCAAAAAGTATAATCTGTGATTCTGAATGCCAGTATCCACACTGGCACGGTGACTGACAGCCGCACATTCTCCTCAAAACACTGGATTCATCCGCGCTGTGCCGTGCCGAGGCACAACCCACGTAAAGTTGAAAATTCCGCGAATAACTGCAATTGCAGATTTCGAACAGAGATGGCGACAAAGAGGAAAAACTGCGGACTGCAGCTTTAAATATATATTTTTAAATAGACAGCAGCAAATAACATTTTGTCAGAACCTCTAGTAAATTACGTTATTTTGTTTAGTTGTCTATTCAGAATCGAACAGAGGAGAATTCAGGAGAATTGTGATCTCATTTCTAATTTTCTAATATTCTCAATTTATCCAGAATCGTGCAGCTCTGTGATGTTGTGACATCTCAACCGTGTTCCATTGTGGTCTATGGATCTGCCTGAAGTGTACATACGAGTAGACTCTATCCCTTGGTCAAAACCAAGGGGTCGAGGGTCTGTCCAAAAACAAAAGTCCACTCGAAGTTGAACACACTTCAAAATGGCGGCAGGGATTCCTCGAGGGGAAGTGCTTAAGGAAGTTTGTGAGTGTCTAAAAGTCAAAAGCTGACCATGAACTGAAATAAGTGTGTCAGATATGAGAGACAGAGAAAATGTGCAGAGCGATGAGTCACCAGGACCAGGATTGAAAAACCACTGCACTGGGCATCATTTTTCTATTCTGATGGGAAAATCTCTCCGGTTCTGGCTCAGAAGTTTAGGAATAGTTCAGACAAAAATGATATTTCTGTCATTTTGGCATTCTTGGCACATGTTGGTTATGAGACATTTGAGAACAATGAAAACTAAAGTAAATGTTTATTCCTCAAACCAAAATGCGACAAAAGTATTGTCTGATTTCTGAAGACTTTGAATATACCATCGTATGGATCGCTATTATGGTGATTGTTTTAGGAGCTTCTATAAAAAAAAAAAATCTTATCAAGGTTTGGAACAGCAAAATGAGTAAATGATGACAGAATATTTAACTAATCCACCACAATTACATCTCTATCATTCTTTACCTTTCATATACAGCAGATGAAAACAGGCCTCAAAGCAGATCAGCCTCAAGCAACAAAACTGTAGAAATCTGCTGCAAACACTCGCATAAATCAAAACGTGCTTCAGTTAGTTAAGAAACTGATTTGTGAGAACAGGGTGAATAATTTAATTTCAATTTGGCACCTCATTATAAATGCTTTCTTCTTCAAATTGAGATCCGTGCTGACACCGAGCCGCAACCTGACGTCCGTGACATGTGCAGACAGAATCCGTGCGCTCCCCGATAAAAGCCAATTAAAGCAAGTTTTTGTGCAACGCAGGGGCTTTTGTTTGGAGACGGTGTCAAGAGCATCTGCTAGTTACAGGGACATCTGATTTTTGACAATTTGCTCATTTCCAACCATGGCAGCTTTTCGCTTTCTCTAAACTGTTTGTGATGCTTTTATTCCCCAAACAAAACATCAGCGAGACGAGAAGTGTCAGTCTAACGGAGACTCGTGACTCATTGGGGTATTTTTGAACATGTGGAATGGAACTAATTCCTCTGATATTCTTTTTTTTCTTCTTTCTTTTTTTTTCCAGTGCTGCGTTTCTAAATTGCTGCGCTGACAATCAAGCCCTTGGCATAAAAAAGTGAGTCACGATGGAGGGAACAGCCAATCAGACACTTATTTCTCAGTTGGAGGTTGAATAGAATTAAAAACTATGATGGACAAAAGTGAGAACTTTCTCTGTACTTTTGGATGTCTTGAGTGAAAGAGCGCTGTACTCACTGCGATACTGTGATTGAACCCGGAGCCCGGCTGGGGGCTGGCAGCACTGATGTAATTTCCCACAGCTGAGTCCTGACTGCTGGGGCCGTACAGGTCTGCCACGGGTCCAGGACTGTTTGCACCGGGGAAACCTCCAGGCCGAGGAGGGTTAGCACCTGTACAAGACACACACACACATCAGATCCATGATACATCAAATGTCAGTCACTAAGGTGGCAGAGACAGTTTCCAGCACAGAGAATCATGGGAAAGAATACATACACTACCGTTCAAAAGTCTGGGGTCAGTAAGATATATATTTTAAAAGAAAATAATACTTTTAATCAGGTGAAAGTAAAGACATTTATAATGTTACTAAATATTTATATTTAAAATCAACGCTTTTGAACTTTGTATTCAAAGAATATTTAAGTGTATCATAGTTTCCACAAAAACATGAAGCAGCAAAAACTCTTTTCAACATTGATAATAATAAGAAATGTTTCTTTCTCACTAAATCAGCATATTAGAATGATTTCTGAAGGATCATGTGACACTGAAGACTGCAGTAATGATGCTGAAAATTCAGCTTTGCCATCATTTTGAAACATATTCAAACTAGAGTATGACACATTACTTGTATGGTATGAACACTTTTTTATTGAGTAATGACCATTATAACAATGCGAATGTGTTTAAAGCTAAATAACATCTTCAGGGGCTGTTCAGAAGTTCTTCCATTGCTTGTTCTGTTTAAAAAAAAAAAGTTGTTGGACTATGCAAACTACATGGGTATCTTTGATAATTGTAAGGAGTTTTCCATGAGCACCGTGTTTTTAAGACACCTGCATTCTGTCCACTTGTTCGGTTTTTAAATACAAAAATGTACTTTATGAACCGCCTTCACAATTGGACAGCATATAGATTAAAAACACCCACAACATTTATGCAAAACAGCAAGCAGCCTGGTCTGATCGAATGCCGTTCAGCAGGTCTGATCGAAGGACAGGGAGAAATGCAGGCTTTCCTGCTGTGCTGAGCACGCTGTGAGCTGAGATTTCAAATGAGTATGAACACGCATGTAAAGATCGAGCTTCCTTCGTGACTGCTCATTTCCTAAATCTCTCTTCACAGTGACGGAGTTACAGTTGGAGTTAGAGAGACCTCCCAACAACTAAACATCAGTGACTGCAGTCACCACAGGTGTAAACTAGAGAAAGAGCTGCACGTGTATGATGTAGGCTTGCTGCGGTAGCACACGGATTACATTACTTGCACATCACAGCACGCAGCATTTATTAATTAAAATAAAAACCATTTAGTTCAACTTCAGTTGGACGACGGACGCTACAATTAGAAATTGAAAGCGACTGCTCTGCCCCATACAGTGCAGCAAGAGTCCGATTTCCCGCATCACGTGGCAAGAGTAAAGCCCAATTTATACTTCTGCGTTGAACTCACTCTGTAGCTACGTCGCAGGCTGTGTGTAGCACGCGTACCCTGACGCGCACCTCTCCAAAAATGTAAATTCTACGCGGACCACAAGCGCTGTGATTGGTCTGTGAGCACAAATTCTAAAGTGAAAGTGAAAATCGAGTATCTCAAGAATTAATTTAGATATTTGAATATATAGAAATAAATATTAAGTTCAGCAATATTTTTTATTTAGCAGTATTTAACCCCCTGGGGTCGGCTATCGCGCCGGCGCGATTGTCTCGCTTTTTTTCTTATCAGTGCAAAAGAGACTCAAAATACTCGGTTGATTTTGATCTTACATATAAGTGCGATACATCATTAGATCCTGTTAAGTTTCTATTTTTTTTGTGGATACTCACAATAAAAACAAAGTGTTGTGCTTTTCACCAAATAAAGAAAAACAAACATGATGCGAGTTCTGCGTTCTCTCTGTCAGTGAAGTCCATTCTGAAACGCGTCCTAAGATTAACTGTAACTCCGCGATTACTTGTCACACAGGCACGAGAGATTTTTCTTTATGAAGCTTGAATTCTCTTCTTTTAAATGAAGTAATTTATATAAAAAAACAAATATTCTCAGTTTATGCAATCTGTATGAAAAGAGAGTGCTGTCAGTATTTTTTTTCCCAGCTCATTACACTTCATTACGCGTTAATCTGACACGCCCACGGAGGGCGCTATTCAAATGCAAATGTCGAGGCAACCCATGACAATGCCCACATCAGCCATTCCACCGCGGCGGTAAAATGTGTGGTGTATTTGCTGCCTTTTACCGCTAAGAGGCGCTACAATCATAGACTCTGAAAAGTGTTCGTTTATTCCGGTTTATTCTCTCTAATGCGTAATCTGCTGCCGCACCGCGCTGATTCAGAGCGATTGAAAGCTGGTAGCAGAAGAATTCAACAAGTGAAACGTAGTTAAAATAATTCATAATCACAATACTGAAATTAGGCTACTGAAATGTAATTGAATAAATAATGAAAACATTTCAACATAAAACATTGCAATAAAAACATTTAGGCTACATCAATGAGGCTTTACAACTTTATCAGCGTACAAACGGTAGCTCAATGATCAACGCAACAACACGAGCTTCGAGGAGCTTCAATAGACCCGAGATCGAATCTCAGTGTAGCATAGGCCTACATGTTGTTAACCGATGTTGTCCTACAGCGTTTATATTTTCCCACCTTGATGCTTAAATAGGTAACTGTTTATATCTGTTTACTTATATAAAGTCAAGAGTTTTGTTTGATTATCATTACAACATAAATTTGCTACATTCCTGTAGAACCACAGCCGCTGCACAAACGACAAAAACTGATGATTGTCAGCCGATTGCATCAGAAAATGAAAATGAAGAAGCTCGTCTTTAGTCTGCTAAATTATTTTGTAATGTAAAAGACCACTAAAATTACTTAAGTTCGAAACCAAGTTCGAACATTTCAAGGTTTAAATTTTTAAATTTAAAACAGGGTTGCATCAGGTTTAGAGTTTATTTCTTTTGCGATGCAAAATAAGAAACACTAGGCTAATCTTATTCTTGCGACATTTTAAATTTGTATTGCCAAAGAAATTACAGCTAAATTAAACAATTAAAACAGTACAAAACGAAAATTGTCCAAAGAAACATAATTAAATTAAAAACATGCGTTTCTCTTTGCCTCTCTCGCGCTCGATCTCTTTTTAACAAGTTTATTTAGTCTCCCTCGCTGCGTGCACCGGGTCTCTCTCGAAATTAAACATTTCAGGGTAAAAACACATCATACCGCTGATAATACTGTATATGTCGCTGCGTGTCAGCCATACAAATCACGAAAAAATTATTTAACCTTTAATTGTTGCTTCAAAGACACAGCATGCCTTGTTGAATTCACCTTACAATAACTTCAATTGAAATTTTGTGTGAAAAAAACTTTAAATAGGCTACAATAAATAAACTACAATATTTATAATTTAATAAGATATGGGGTCTACATTTGGACACAGATTTATCCTTACAATAATTTTGCCTGCTCATCAGGCTGGCTATCCGACACTCTCCATATGAAAGAGGAACATTAACACCTTTGTCCAGCAACTGTCCCTCCAACCCCCCACAGGCTATCGGAGTCTGAGGCTGACTTAACACAAAGAGAAGTCGCAATTCACACTTAAATCGCTATTCTAGACAGTGTTGATAATGAAGGAATTAAATGATTTAAGTTATGTAGCCTAGTGATATTTCTGTCATAAAAGTTTATTACTAAATATTTCATTATTTCAATAATTGATGAAATAAAACTGGTTTGGGCCAGCTTTTTCCAAGTAAAACTAAATATAATCTGAAAAAACGCATGTTAATTTGTTGTCATGAACAAAATGTTCAACTCAATATTAAATTCTACAGGGATCTTTGGATCCTTACAAGGCATGCAATTTGTGAATTAAGTTTTTATTTTATTTTGTATTATTCAAATAAATATCGAAACACGGTGCTTCGTGGTAATGCTGCTAAATTAAATAACATTTATAGAATAATTATGAACTTAAATGAAACAATATCGCAACATTTCGACAAATACATTATTTGATCTGTTTTTACATTTTAATTCAGGGCGATTTAGCCTACATTTAATTAGAGCGAGATTTTCACCCTTGTCTTGTCATTTTCTCATTGGGAAGCGCTTACATTACATGTTTGAGTAGATCCTCTGTACCTCTCGTTTTCATATGGATTAGCCTACACAATCAGATAACATTTATTAGCCTAAATATTTAGACATTTAAAGGCTTTAGACATAGCCGATTTCTTATCGTGACTGAGCTGAAGTGGCTTTCGGTTAATTTTTTGTGACGCGCAGTTCCCGAAGACAGACTACAGATATACTGTTTTTGTCGTTAGCCTATATGAATACAAGTTTACAGTTTTGAACGATGTAAGCTACTCTACTCTTATCTGTATGAGAGAAGCAGGGATGTTTAGACCAGAAGGAAATCCTAGTCCCCCCTGGCAAATCACACTTTACTTAAAACCATGTTTTTTAAAACTCTAGGTTGTAGGGAACAGACCTCTCTGCCATGCGCGCGCACGGTTTGGAGCACAATATCTGTCTCGCATGCACGCTCGCTCTAGATAGATTACGGGATATTTTAACTAATTTGCGGTATAACTAGTCGATCACGAGTGGCTCAACAGGTAGATCTATAGATAAACTATATATTTTAGGAATGTGACCGACCGGGTTGACACTTCAGCGGGAGAAATCGGGGGTGTGGCGTGAGAGCGTGAGATTTGGGTCAATTGCGTGAGAGTTGGCAGCCCTGAAAAAAAAAAATATATATATATATAGGCTATATATAATTATTTTTTTTACAGAACTGCTTTTGAAATTACGATTGGTAGCCTATTATTATACAGATGCAAAGTTGTTCTGTTGGATACTATTTTGTTCCTTAGTGTAAAATGGAAATGCATGATAATTGTATTTTATAAATATAAGCAAAAAAAACTGTATGGTGTAACAGAGTTTTAGAGCTAGACAAATCTAAATATAAAATTTATAGCAGACCATGTTTGTGCGGGATTTGAACCCGTGTCATCTTGATGATGAACCGTAAGTTCTACCGCTCGGCTATGAATTTTCTCACTGAGAAATACCCAAACGTCTGTTTCTCACATGAGCGATTTTTTCATTTAGCCTGTGAGTGTAGGCCTATACTTTAGCCTTTTACAGTTTTAAAAGATTATATCTTATCTGTATGACCAACAATTACGGAGTAGGCTATAAATGTTTGTTGTAGGCTTATTTGGAAATTACCATAACTTGTAGTATTTCATCCTTAGGCTACAGACATTAGCCCCATTACGTTTTGCTAAATGTCCCTTTGCGCCACCTGGCGGTCGTTTCACGAACGACTTTGAAATGCGACTGGTTTATTTTTACCGCGGTGGATGGCTAAAAATGGTATGTGGATGGCTAAAAGGTGTGACTAAAAATGTGCTTTTGGCTTTCATTTATATTTTGATTGTTTGTATATATATATATATATACATACACTACCGTTCAAAAGTTTGGGGTCGGTACGATTTTAAATACTTTTAAAAGAATTCTCTTCTGCTAACCATGGCTGCGCTTATTTGATTAAAAATACAACAAAAATCAGTTATAGTATTAAATATTATTCCAGTGTAAATCAGCTGTTTTCTGTGTGAATATATAGTAAAGTGTAATTTATTCCTGTGATCAAAGCTGAATTTTCAGCATCACCAGTGTCAGTGTCTTCAGTGTCAAATGATCCTTCACAAATCAGTATAATATGAGGATTTGATGCTCAAGAAACATTTATTATTATTATCAATGTTGAAACAGTTGTTGGTCTGTCAGTTGTACAGTTTTTTTTTTTTTTTTTAGGATTCTTTGATTAATAGGGTTAGGGTTGGAATCTTTTGTAACATTATAAATGTCTTTACTGTCACTTTCGATCAAATTAATTATTCCTTGATAAATAAAAGTATTGATTTCTTTCCTCCAAAAAATAAAAATAAAATTCTCACTGACCCCAAACTTTTGAACGGTAGTGTATATATATATATGTGTGTGTGTGTGTGTGTGTGTGTATACATATTTATTTATTTATATATATATATTGTCCTTGCATTCTTTCTTGTGTGACACCACTGAATGAAAGGCTCATTAGTATGCAGTCTGCTCAGGTGAGAACTGCCTAATTATTCATGAGGGGGTTGGGCCGTTCCGCCCATCCGCATATTGCCTTTGCAAACAAAAAAATGTTTTTCACAATTTAAAACAATCTATTGTTTTATGTGAATGATTAGGCAGAATGATTTTCAGATCAATTCGAAGCAAAAACTCTAGGCAACAACATCCACTAGTCAAAAGTCTTGTGGACAGATATTTAGTATGTTATTTGTGGCCTTATATTAGAAACTTTATTTTTTAGTTTTTTCAATAACCACGCATAAACAATATTCTCTCAACAATACAAACATGTATTAACATGTTGTTCACATATTATGGTAGCCCTGTGTGTGCTATATAGAGTGTAATTTCACCTGTGCCATTAATATGTTTATAAGCAACTGAAAAAAGCAGAAATGTCAGAGCATACCAAAACATCTCAAGGACCCTGAAAACACCTCAGACCCCAGAGGGTTAATACTGTGGCTTTTGGTAAATGACATAGATTGTGTTAAATTAGTGATGACAGACTAACTCTCCTCCTGTCTCTGGCCGTGTTTCCCATGTCTTACCAGAGCTCTACGGCTTACCTCGCTTGTACAGTCCTTTTTTGTGTGTACTGTAATCTTTCTTCCATATAATTGCTGGATTCTGTAAAGGTGCTGTGCTTTCTCTCGCTTTGCCAGAAATAGGATTTATGCTCCAAATTAAACCCTGGGGCTAAACCGTTACTGCTATTAGCTTTAATAGCTAAACATGACTTACATTTATTGGCTTTGACTGGTAGCTTAGCAGCACCCATGCTAATTAAACCCGCCGGCCTGCGATTACGCAGCGTGTTTTGGAGACACAGGTGACTCATCTGTCCCGCTCCAGCTCCCAGCATTGGGGTTTTAATCGATGTCACCCTGCACATGCTTTGGCGGGATAACAAAGTGTTTTTGCTGAGCGGGGACAGACTTAGAAACAGATACTATCTAACACAAAGCTACACACCAATGGTGTCAGTATTGACCCCCGAAAGACCCACAATGCATTGACTGTGTCCAAGTTGCCACAGCAACGAGCATACAAGAGACATTTGGACGGACCTTCATATCAGGTAGCGCGTCTGTATTTAATAGAGCTATCTGGAAACGCTCTAAACCCATACTGAAAGCAATATTAAGGTCATAAATTGAAGCAGCAAAATCGTAGATGAGTTTCTGTTTCCAATGCCAACAAAAAATAAAACTAAAGAATATATTTTGTTGTTGTTTAGCTGGAGAAATGTGTCAAAATCTAGCAAGAAGGAACCGATGAAAAGACTTGTTGCAGAAGTGGGAGGCCAATACAACAAAATATGTAGCAAATCATTGACTGATCTGAACTCACAGATTTTATTCTTTAAATACTTGTCTAAATGCATTTCAGAGATCTTAAAGTCAACAGTAATGGTGTCCCCAACACATTTACTTCCATAATGTGACACATTGCAGCGAATGAACAAGAACACTAATGGGTTTTTTTCTTCCATTTAAATCATGTACTCTTAGGAATGGATTTAGCTTTAGCCTTTGCACTGAGTCCAAAGTTAACGGCAGCAGAATGAGCACAGGTTGGGCTCAAGGCCAAACCTACTTCATCTATGTAATCGCTGGTGTAAAGCGGGAGGACTACAGACATTTTCCTGTTGGCTGCCAAATGAAATGAGGCAAAGAGAAGTAGGACAGAAGGAGCTGAATCTCAAAGATCCACGACACCTGGCCTGGCACTGATTAGGACCGCACCGCAGATGGGTCACACAACGCGTGACTTCACTGGCTCTTTCAAAACAATGAGGCTTAACGTGCATCAGACAGTCCACAGATTCAAACCATGACTGGAGGGTGGTTTTAAATCTGATTTCTAAGAGAATCTCAAAATCAACGTAGGAACAGACTGAAATGAGTCAACCCTATATTATACTTCATTCACAGATGTTGTACAGTACGTATTTAAGATATATAAATAATATATGATAAAGTATTTTATCCTAACAATGCCTAAGTATTTTATGAAGCATTGTTAGGAGTGATCTCAGACAGGTAGGACTGATTTCTTTGCACTAAAACATGAGGTACATGAGTGGGATGTCTCTGTATGTAAAAAAAAAAAACATAAGGACACTCTTGTAATATTAAGGGGTATTTCCAAATATATCATAATGAATGGGTGTTAGAAGGAGAACATGTCTATGACAAAATACGCCATGCACACCTGAGCTCTTGAAGTGGTCCGGGCTTGGGTGGTGCTGGGAGGGTGAGTTGCAGGTGGAGGTGACGTGCTCACTTTGCAGCATCTGACCCGTATGGGGCCCCAAGGTGGCATAGTCGGCAAAGGAGCAGGGAGCGGGCCGCTGGTCACCGGGGCCAGAATAAAAGCCGTAATCGGGGAACCCTAGGAAATACATAGAGGAGATGAGACGCGGCCATTGATGCACATGACACTATATGATACAAAAAAAGATGAATGACTGACAGGTGACGACATGAGGCTGAATGATGCCCACATACACTCAATTTGTTAGTAGTTACACAGCATGATGCCCACTAAACCAAAGATGCTAGCAAAGATCTTAAGAGATACCTATGAGTGAACACATTAGATATGGTGGATAGGATACAGTGAGAAATAAAACGCTGTCACATTCAGCGTGTGGTTCAACAAACTATCATTGATGTTTATTGGCCATAAACATAAAAAAAGTATGTTAAACCTTAACAGACACACTTTTCATCAGGATGGCAGATTATGAACGCCTCAGAGGACATTATTTGATGGCTCTAGCTAACATTTATAGCTGGTCTCTTTAATCCTATGTGCGGGTTTGATATACAGAGACCATGAAATGTCATCATTGGCCTTCTAAAAAGAGCAAGATGATCCAATCAAAGAAAGCCAGGATCCACCGCACAGGCTTTTACATCTTGCGTCTCCCCTGCCGCATGTTTGCTTTTCATTGGGGTCTGGGACCTGCAGGAGCGTCCTGGAGTAGTGCCGAACATCACAGAGCTGATTATGCCCTCAACAGCTGCCAAAAGTAATCTGAATCTCTAAGTAGCTTCTCTTTCATCAGCTTCGCAACTTTCCCTCACCGTCCGCGGTTTGTGGGCAAAACGCCTGCCTGTCAAATTACACTCAAGTGTTGAGGAATGGCACAACTCCAACACCGCCTGCTTTCTGGAAATCATGACTTGAGGAATCACAGAAATGTGCCGCTGTAATGATCCCAATTACATCTCTGTATAAACTCGAGCTTCATGTGTACTCATACAAAAACACATATATGTATATAGCCCAGACAGACTTGTGGGTTCTTTTTTTACCCCGATTTTTTCTCAAACTGTTGAATTGAAAGCTTAAACACATTTAAGGAACCGTTTGCCCAAACCTGTAAAATTCAGAAAATTCTGCCATCATTTATTCATGTCATTCCAAATCTATACGATTTTCTTTCTTCTGAGCAACACGAAAGTTTTTAGTTTTTTTGTCCATAGAATGAGGGTCAGTAGGGTCCTATGTTGTTTGTGACCCAATTGAAAAAAACAACAACAAATATATTCTCAAATTATCTTTTATCATACTGGTTTGAAATGAGAGTAAGTAAATTATAACAGAATTTTCTTTTTAGGCTGAACCATTCATTTAAACGAAGCTGAGAGCATTCTTATAGGCAGTTAAAACCAATGTGTTCAACATTATGAATGCCCACCAATCCAATTCTACAGAAATCTGTGGAGCTTCCTATGGAGTTCTGTGTGGGACACACTGGGGCTGTTCCAGGTCAACACTAGGCATCCTGGGTCTTTAATGAGTCTTTTAGATCGTTCTCTCCCCACCCTGCACTGTTATTCAGGACTAAACCGACTTTCACGCTCGATCTCAACTACGAAAAAACATCAACAACAACAACAAAAACCCCAGCAAAACAAAGGCCAGAGACACCCTTTCTTTTGGTAATCCATTTTTTCGACGTGCATTCTAATCGCCAGTTGTCCTTGAATTTTAAAGTGGGTTTTCTGCTCCCCGCTAATTAGACAAGCTTCCACTGCCTCTTCTGCACTCTCTAATTAGATCTTTAACAACAAACAAGAGTCAACCTCTACACAGACTCCTCCATTTGTTAAACGGCTGAGCAGGGCGCAGGTTAGCGAACGCGCAACATCCCCCCCTCCCGCACTGTCTTTGCGGAACCGTGCCGGCACGCATTCCAAGAGTCGCACATTGCCAGGACACCACAATGGCGGCTTCCTGTTCCATCTGCCTAATTCTGCCGATTACAGGATACTGGGAGAGGCAGTACACAAAGCCGACATTCACACACACAACGGATGTACACAGCTGCTTTGTTTATGCTGACACGGACAATTAGCCCTCAGCTGCACAAGGCGCTCAGTCAGGAAGGTCTTATCTAATAAAGGCAGGGAAAATTACCTTTATTGTTCAGGTAGATTGCCTCTAATGATAGTGCCATCAGTGTAAAAGGATATGAATAAAATGAGTCTGAAAAGAGCTCTTCAGTTGGATGGCAAGACAGCAGAAGCAGCCATCTGGGAGCGAGCCGTTGCCTGATTATCTTCCTCTGCTCATTTTCTTTTCAGAGCATACAAATGATTTACTTTTACTTAAGCAAAGGTGAGAAACAGAGAGGGATCGGGCAAAGTTGCTCTGACATCAAAGTTAGAGAAATAATAGCTCTCCTCTGATCTTTCTAAAACAACACATGTTCTCTTGCAGCATGTTCAAGAGGCAGCGTGCATCACCTCGGGAGGTCGCGGCGATGTGGGTGTCTGCCACAGAAATGTGTTTAGTCTGTGCACCACAATATGTGTGCGCGAATTAATGGTTTGCTAATGAACACCAATGGAATGCTGTTTTAGTTGTACGGACATCTGGTGTAGCGCTTCATCAATAACACAATTTCCGGCACATCACCAGAGCTTTTGATAATTCAGCTGGCAGCGCGCTAGAGCTGTACATCTCTGTTTCTGGGTTTAACTGCAGTCTGGACATACGAGTTAATGAGAACACCAATGTCACTGCATGTGCCACAAATTTACATTCTGATGTTTTTTAAGAAAAAAAAACAGCCCTAAAAAGAAAGCAGCCCTATCTTTAGGGTCTTTATTTATTTAAATTAAAAATTTGAAAGCAGGGTTCAAATCAAATCAGTTTTGAAACCATCTCTACATGACCAGGATCAATTTTATTTGTTCAACTTGTACATGAAAACAGGGCCTGATGGGGCCCTTGCAGAGTTGACATCCCATAATGGGTTTTGTTGACATTTCCAAAATGAAATTTCCCAGTCATTTTAAAATTACAAACCAGTCAGTAATGTCTTACCATGTGTGCAATTTTTTTTTAGCAAAACTCTATCGCTTTCAATTACCATTGCAAATTTTTGATCATAAAGGAAACTTGACTAATGAAAACGCAATGTTAATGTGTAATAAAAAATACAAATTATAATCAAATAAAAAAAACAATACTGTGTAATTAAAAAATAATTAAATATAAAACAATAAAATAGATTACGCATACATTTTTAAATACTTAGCTTTTAATTGTTATATACACACAGTCACACTTATATTTACTTATAAATGGGAGAAAGTGTAACGTGCAATATGGCGAAATAAGTCCCACTTCTAAAGAAAAGTGTCAATCGCCGCCATTGCAGCAGCCGTTAGAAGCTCAGGTTCCTCGCGTTTAGTACTGTGCATGAGCATTACCTTGGTCCAGCCTGAAAAAAAGTGGGCTTTTTGTCATGATTCGAGCATTTAGAAAAATAATTATGAGACAGTTGTTGTCAGATTTCATTGGTGATTTCAAATATGCAATTTAAGCTTGGCAAACAGTTTTGGAGAATTTGAAGTTTCCCCAGGAGCTGCACTTGCTTGCCCGAGATGTGTTTCAAAGATGGCCGCCGAGTGAAATGACTTGTCTTAAAGGGACTTTGACCATAAGCAGGAGAGTGAGTGCAGTGTGGAAGCAGGTGAAACTCTCAGGTGTGAACTGCTGAAGACTTCGACTCCGCTCCTAGTTACAAGTATCACTGTCCATCTTATCTTCAGCCCAATTATTAATATTCCAGCTATCAGTGTGAAACAAAAGACCCCTTCTTCAATTTGTTTCTCTTTTTTTCACTCTCTCAGTAGTCTAATTGGATGTAATTACTCATCTGCAAAGCAAATGAGTGGGTCGGCGTTGCCGTGGCGACCAGATCAGCGGGCCCAGCAGTGCGAATCGTTCGCCGAGCCTCATTTCTGACGATAATTACCCCTCTCCCCTCACTTTCACTCTCACCAGCTCTCTCCTGAACAACAGAAAGACCTGTTACGAAGTTATAACTCAAGTCATCGCTTGTTTCCTTTCTCCCTCTCTCTCCCAGCTTGCAGCCAACAGTGGGGCAGCTCTCTCTGAGTGGATAACGGCTCTCCTCGTTTCCACTTTACCAGATCACAGAAGTGACCTCAAACTGCCTCTCTCTCTCACTAACACACACACACGTCAAACAGTCTAAGAGCTTTCGATCACATTCACAGTAAAACATAGGCTAGTGTCTGTCCTCCGCCACTTACATGGCTGAGCTGGTTAAGAGTGCATCAGTGAACAAGTGTGTGATTATCCACACACACACTCAAATCCCTGGTGGCCATTCGAACAAGCCACTTGATGGCGGATGTCAGTTAGTCTGTCATATTGGCCCCCAAATTAGCTTTGAATTTCAGAGCAGCTGTAATTAGCCTCTTCATTTCCACCTAAGTCAATTTAGAAAGGGGAAAAAAAACCACATGTGCCTGGATTTAGCTTTCACTTTCCATTCAAAACAGTCCTTTTTGACCGAACGTCTGGCTAATTAACATCACTAGACCCCCTTTTCCGTAAGTGCCGACATTTAATAAATAATACATATTTAATGTCTTGTCATTTTGGTGCTCAGAAAGGCTTTGCTAATGAATTTTAACACATGATTTATTCAGCCATTTTCTGGCATACTCTCAGGTCTCTATTCGTGCTTTTCTCTGGTTGAATGACAAAGTAACCTCAGAAATTCAGGACGTTATATCTAAATTAGTGACGGCTCAGTTACAAAGCTTTTGACACTGAGAGTTATGATTTGTAGATGAACACAGCAGAAAGACACCCATCATGCTCCTTTTTTTTGGTGACAGATTCTGAAGTCTTCTTCCTGGTCGGACTGAAATGAAACTTGAGTCATCTAGAGCTGAGTTTTTATGTGTTTTTGTGTCCTCTTAAAGCATCCTAAAGCAACCCCACCCCCCTCCGTTTATGTTAAATCATTTTAAAAAGAAATATGACATTTTACAGATAAAAATAAATACTAATAAACTTTTTTTTTAAATGTAAATGTATTACACTGTATGTATATTTAAAAAATAAATTAATTTTAGAATAAATAGTAAATTATACAGATAAAATAAACAAATATAATATACAATACATTTAAATCAATTTAAAATAAATATTACATTGTGTAGAAATGTGTTTACATGTTTACAAAATAAATATAAAATACAAGTAAAACTATACATTTCAAATTATAAATGTAAATATTATACAACTAGAATTTTTTTTAATGAATTCAATAATAAAAATAAAATAAATGTATACTTTTCTCTATTGGGGACAGCAAAGAGCAGAAAGATCTGGTACTACTACTCTTTGTACCACTGTAGCAAGGTAACAACAACTGCAAAGTGTCTGTGTGCCATGAACATAGGTGCAACTAACAAAATGCAAACTCAAAATAAAATAAAAAACCTGATGATAAAATAAAAAACCATATCAACCCCACAAACCCAACTCTGATATAAAACGGACCCTAGCTTTAATGTGAAAAAAAACCCCAAAAAACAGTGGCTTCAGCTTTGCGGATCTTAGCAGAGAGTCCCATCTCATCTTTTCTATGGGGATTTAAATCACATTCAGTCCAGCAGGAGCTAATGCAGTGGGGAACTACAGCCTGTAGTTTAATCTCACCTCTTATACAGGAGCCAAACCCGCAGTCTGCAGAGATGCTTTTCAAGGCTCACAGAGCTTGTTGGGATGAAATGGATAATGATCTTGGATAATGTGAGGTATTTTGCCAAACAGGAGCATCTTCATGCCCGGGCAGGCGGCCCACTGCAGCAGAGCAGAACGTAAAACAACATCTCATCTGCTCCCTCAAATACAAACTTGCATATCTATCTATTAATAATAACGAATGGACCTCAACCCATTCGGCATTTCGTTTAACAGTACTGATAGTTCTGTGGAAAAAAAGAAAAAAAACGACAGCAGCAGAATCCGTAGGACACAGGGGTTAAATGCAGCAACCGCTGGCCATTGAAAAAACCCTGACACAGTACTGCTTATTCAAGAGAACATGGCTCAACACTGCACACTCCCACAATACACCAGGGCACAGGAAACTGCCTCCACTGCACTCCATCTGCTGAGCAAACTCATCACTTTCCACTGATCTGTTAGTGTCTTACGACAACTACCATCTCGCTGGGGAAAGAGGAGATAAAGACAGGGGGAGAGATGGAAATAGAAGATGGGGGGATGAAAAGGTGAGAAAAGAAAAGCTGCACATGATGAGGTGAACCAAAAAGAGAGAAAGACACACACAAGTTCTTTCTGCCTTAATGATTAGGAAAGGGGCGATCCGCATACGGCAACCTCTAGAAAAACAACAAGCATCCCATGATCCTCCACCTAGAGACCACTGCATTGCTCTGAAAGGGACAGAGAGATCCAGGGGGAGATGTCTCAGCAAAGCAGGAAAGGACGAGGCACATCAGTTGGAGACACGCCAGCAGTGTCTTGCACCAGGGAAATCGGCCTCCAGAAAGCTGTGTGCCCTGCGGAGCCAACCGTCTCTGCAGTCTGTCAGGTCCAGGGAGACAAACCTTAACCTGAATCTCTGAAACAATCTCTTTAACAGGAAACAGCAGTGAAACACTGCAGAATTTAGATGAGGGATTGAATGCGTTCGTGAAAGCAATTCTCCAAGACAATTTCCTCTTAAGTGCAGTTCTTCTAGGCCAATAAACTCCAACTGAAAGGAGAACAATGGTGTGTTATCAAGTATACAAATCTCTGAGATGTTAAGTCTGTAAGCTGTGGTATCTAGTTTTCATGTTAATGTTTGAACCCCAGACTTACATCAACATTCTCCAGTGCTCTGAACCCTACTGAGAGTAGCTGCAGCGTTGCCCTGGTGTCGTGTTGTGAACAGGTCAAGCGTTTTAACATGATGTTCAAATTCAACATTTAAACTTTGACCACATCTGACCTTTAGAAGCGCATCCAATGATTATCTGACAATTTGCATGACGCAGCATTACATATTATATGGGATGACTGCGCAACAATCAAAACAAGATCATGTGTCTTCATACATCACCTTGTATGACGAAAAGTTGGAGGCATACTGTATCTTGACATTCAAAGAAAAAAAAAAAAGTCATATGCTACACCTCTTTCATTTGTTTCAAAATTGACACTTCCCATAATGCTTTTAATGTGTAGGTCACAGCAACACACTAAGAGCAGAGCTGGGCAAAATTCTGAATTGACTCCCTTTCAGTTCATGTGTGTGAATTTGAACTGAATTGGCCACAAGACAGAAAGTTGAAATGGTGTGACAGGTATAGGAAAAATTGTAATTCCATCCATCCATCAACCTTCAATCATGGCTTTTTATACTTTTTTCAAAACTTTCAAATAAGGCTGTAAAGGCAACATTTAAAGCTTTTCTAGTTAACATAAAACATTTAAATGAATTTCTTTGAATTGAAATCATTTGAATTTCACTTCCTTGTATTTAAATTCCCTATTCTTTTAAACCTGTGTACACTACTTTAAACCATCAACTGAGTCCAGAGTCATTCACAACCAGAGGACACTCCTAAAACAAACATTTCCCACACACCGTAAAGTTCATGTTCAAGACATTGGATCTGATCTCAGCTGCACTCTCTTAATGATTGGCATTAACCCTGGATAGACTGCAAAGCACAGAAATGTCTGTGGCCACTCATAGCAGAGATTTTAGTCTTTGGATGGAGTAAGTAAGTGAAATGACAGACGGATTAGGGCACATGATGAGTGGACGGAGATAGACAGGACACAGAATCTCTAGTGAAGAGTGTGTTTTCGGCTGGGGGAGCAGTAGCCACTCAGAACACAGGGGGTAAAGAGTGTTTACCTGGCCCTGCGTTCTGTGGGTACGCCATGTAGCTGCTTCTTCCCGGGGTCGCCCTACCTGAGCCTCGTGCCGCCGCCACTGCTGCCGCTGCCACGGGTCCGTACGTCGTCGCAGGGAAACCTGCTGAGAGAAGACAATTATTTACTAGTGCTCTTCATCTCAATCAAATTTACAGCCACATGAATGCAGCAGAGCTTCAAGGAACAACTCCATTCACACTAATGCAACACACACGGGGGATGATGCTACATCATCGTTCAAATAATTATATATAAATCAAAAGAACTCAAATATAATTGTTTAGAGTGGAGCTAGCAGGACTGATCTACAGCCCCTTTCATTTTTTGGCAGCAGTTTAATTACAGACAGCACAGGAACACGCTGCTCATAGAAGGACCATCAGCTATTTCTTTCGCACACAGGCTGGGAAAAATGCAATATATTAAAGTTTATTTGCACTCACTTTCGACTGCTTCAGAAGCTTTCACAATAACACTCTAATTTGATGCGAGCAGCACAGAATTATGGGCATTTATAAAAACGGTTACACCACTGGGAGGACAAATGTACTTGTTTGCCTGAACGCCACTAGAGGATATAGAAACCGTATGATTTAACACACGGCGACAGCGCCTGTCCACCCTCATGTGTTGGCCGAGTTGACTGAGATGCATCAGTGCTCAATCCATCAGTGTGATCATTTGTATGGTGGACATGGAGTGTGAGCGGACAGAGCAGAGAGCAGAGAATTGTAGGATGAATTGCTTGCATCGGAGTGCCTATTATCTCACTGAGAAGCATCAGATGACATGTGGTCCTCTTTAAGGTCCATAATGGTAGGTACTAATGACTGTGTGAGACCCAAGTGTGTGTGTCCATACAGCTCATCTAAATGTGCTTCTTGGGAGTTGAAAATATGGGGAAAAAAACCCAATCATCAGCCGTCTGATTTCTACTCAACTTAATACTGAACAACTAGGCAAATTCTATTAAATGACAATGTGATTCACAGCATGCAATTTGTTTGTGGTAAACCAAGACTGCTAAAGAATCTACATATTTAATGACAGTCGTGAGTTCAGTGTTCAAACAAAGTAATCAAACATAATCATCATCATTGTTGAAGCCAACTAAATAAGACCAACAGGCCAGAGTATCTACAGCTCTATTATTTCATAACAAACGTAATTATAGTCCTAGCACTTTAATGAAGGCGTGTATCTGCGTCTGACAGCTGCTAATCAGAGCAGTGAAAACTTGCAGGGGGTCAAAAGCCCATCTACAGCATGTCATTACACTAGACTGTAACTCAAAACTCTGAAGGTGGAGTAGCTTAATAGGTAAAGATTTGAGATTGGCAACCCAATAATTCTGAGTTCAAAACCAAGATGGGGGGATCCATTATCTATCACCTTCTGGTTACTCTAGAGGGACTGTTCCTATATTAGATAATTTACACACCTGATCTGAATTTGTCGTAAAAAGCTGTGACTGTCAAAAGCATTGTGCATCAAAACAAAGATTTTACAAAAAAAAGAAAGAACCCATGTTTTTAAAATGTGCCATTCAGCCACTCAAATAAAATAAATAAATAAAAAACTGAAAATTTGCCATATGGCTACTTAGAGAGACTACCGGTACTAAGAGAATGAAAAATGTATAAAATTAAGACTTTTTTTTGTCATATGGCTACTGAATAAAAAAGGAAAGATAAATGAAGAAAACTAAAAATATATAAAATAATTAAAATAGAGAAACATTTCAATATGGCCACTAAAAGTAAATGAAAAAAAGAAGAAAAAAAAAAACAACTGAAAAAAGAAATCATAATGTAAAAGAAACATACTGACGTGTATAATAAATTAGTTTGTGGAGCACAAAGAAAGAAAAAAGACAATTAAAAGAAAAGTACAAATAAACAGGTCCAGATTAAGGATGGTTACAGATAATCAAACCTCTGTGGTCTCTCTGGTTTGAATTACGCATGTCATTTCCTGTTTCTTTCCTCAGCTCGTTAATCTCTTCACAAAACACAAATCAGTATGCTAATGCTAATGCTAATGAAGGTCACGCGTCCCTGCTTCTCTTTAGCGCTGCTCGCTGTTGCCGAGCACAAGTGTCCTTCACCAAAGTGTCACAAGTCATTCGTGCTGCTTTTCCCCCCTTGCCTCTTTTCTCTGCACAACATCTTCTGTCCCCCAGTGGCCTCTCTCCCTGTGCCAAAGTTAGCACTGGAACAAAGTTCTTGCGAGAGATTAACTTTGGCGGATTAGGTGGGTTAATTATTAGATCTTGGAGGCTCATTGTTTTGTGTTTCCGTCGTGAGAGGCTGCTCGAGAGAGGCGCTGCAGCATTAAATCAATTTCATGGGCTTTTCATTACAGACGAGATAACGCCAACATTTAGCATTCAGTTTTATAGCGTTATTTGAATCTGCTCAAGTGAATGGGCTGATGGGAGGGAAAAACCCTGCTGAGAGGGCACAAGGACACAGTGCTCTCCCTGCTTCTGTCAGAACCCCATGGGCACCGCAAAACCGCACACATGAACCCCGAGGGAGTGTAGAAAGGGTCTACGACACTGAATCTTCTTGGCTCTGTGATGAAAGAGAGAGGAAGAGGGACTTTTACAGGATTCAACATTTCTTCCACTTCCTGTCTGAGGCACATTGATGAACATTGATGACGGGTTCAATTCAAAAATCAAAAACAAAAATTCACAAATCTATTTCTTTTACAATTAAGCAGTGGTCTAATTTTAATGGATGGTACACAGAGAGAAAGATGATCTTTTGATCAGACTAGGGCTACCCTGCTTTAGGAAACAGCTGCTGAAAGGAGCCACACGTCCTGAAATCAGGCTATAAATAAATCTGATGTAAGCCCACACACACACGGCTTGTGTCCTATCAAGCAACACAGAGCTGTGAAATTACAAAATCTGTGCCTTCATCTTTCCTTCATTGCCCACTTTGAAAGGAAAATAAAAACAATGAAAGATGCCATAATAAGAGCTGGGGAAGGCAACAGCCTCGGCTCTCTTTTCATCTGTGCTGCTAGTGACCTGTTGTTGCTGTCCATCAAAAACCAAAAAAAAGATACATCGTTTGTAGTTTTGCGAAAGCTTTTCATGCCATATCAAAGGTGGAATCTTGGCAGCTTCTGGCACAGGTGGTGTCTATATGAAGAACACATCACGCATACATATAAACATTTCTTTGCTTCCTACACAACAATATAAACATACAGGACAGTCATTATAAATGGGTTTTTGTGCACAGGTTTCAAAACTGAGATTGCTTTTCATACGTGAAAGATTTTGCCCAAAATGAAACCATTTACAATGCTGGATCTTCATCATGAGAGTCTTCTGACTTTGATTAGGGGACAAAAAGTCATTTTGCCTGGCAGATTAAAGGGCTCGATCTTTTTTTAGCCCTTTCATACTCCATTAAACTTAACGATGAAGGGGGGAGTAGAAATCTCCAGAAAGATCCCTGGACGTCACGTAACCCGCAAACGCCCGCCAGGTGCATGCTTCACCCCACACCGTAATGAGAGATGATATTACGGGCAGGAGGACAACCGTGACTGCGCAACTCCAACAAGAGTACGATATCATCTCACTGAACATTAGTTTGGTTTTGGACACATATGGGCCGTGAATCACGTGTGTAAGTGTGTGTGTAATGGAGAGAAGTATAGTTACACCACCATAGCACCGCTCTGAAGCAGATGTCCCGGAGACGACGCACGTTTCCTACCGCTCATCTAATCATAAAACAAAACCATATCTCCGCATTCTTCGACAGATCGGGCCCTTGTGTGCCAGAACGCGACCAAGCAGGTCGAATTTTGTTGTCGAAAATAAATCATTCTCTGCCCAGGCACAAAAGAGCTGAAGCGCTTGGCCTGTTTCTAATGGAAGAGTTTCCAGGATGATCGGTTCTGCCGACCTTAGGTGAAGAATGTGTGTCAAGTATAGCTAAGTCTACTTTCCATGAAAAAACATGAGAAATGTCACAAAAAATTCAATGAAATATTGTAGGGATTGTGGGTGACAGGTGTCAGCGGTGATCCACTGAGAACTCGAGGAGCTCAGGGCATCAGCAGGAAGGACTCCACTCTCTTAACAAGCAGTCTGACATGTTAGCTAGAAGCACTTAGTAATAATTAGCAAGGCCACCTCATTATTACCCAAGTAAACACTTCTAATTTGTTATGCATTTTAATGGCCTTCACCAAACACTTAAGAAACATCTTTAGGCATTTAAAAAAAATAAAAATAATCAACTCCTCAAGACAGCTCGCAAATAACCAGAAGACACTTACTGCTAACACAGCAGAGCTTGGTATAAAGATGTGTGGGTTCTTTGAACAGCTTTTCTGATCATCTAAGATGATCTAAATATATAATAATTATATATATGGTAAAGATATGGTAAATTACTACAATAACTGAATAAAATTAGACAAAGGTCCATATTTCTTTCTTTTTATGTGCCATACAAAACAACTAAAATAGTGTGTTACATCTGTAAGTGTGGGTGTGCAAGAAACACAAACCCTAAACTCAAAATTCAAAGCACAGTTGAGATGATATAAAGAGACAGAGCATTAAAAAAAGAATAAGGGCACAACGGCTCTCCAAAAGTCTTCTCACAGATGGTTGATTTCCATAATGACAGCAGAGACAGAGATCACTGAGTTTGTCAGAGCCTCATTCATGATCTCAGACGGACTCAGATTGACTTGTGTGAGAGAGAATTACTGACTTTAAAGGTGCTTTCACATCAGAGCGTTTGTTTCGGAGTCTGGTGCGTATTCTTCTTTGGCTCGGTTTGTTTAGGTATATGTGAACAAGGCAATCGCTCTCAGATCCGCAGCAAAACAATCGCTCCGAGACCGCCTGAACGAGGTGGTCTCGGCCCGATTGCAAACGAACTCTGGGGCGGTTTGCTTGAGGTGTGAAAGTAATCCGACCCAACGAACCAAATGGTATTATAATTCATAACAGGAAATGTGCTATATAAATAGCAGCAGTATCTGATCCTTTGAGTGAGCACATTAGTTATCACAGTTGAAAACCAAGAGAGCACCTCTTCATCTTAAAATGTTGTGTAATTGCGCTTCTCTGTGTGAGAATGCTGTCCCAATGAAGCCTTGATTCCTGCTCTAGCTGCATTATAACATTCGTATAGTGTTTGCGTGTGTCTTGACACTGTTAACCTCTAGACAGCGCTGGGAGATCCAGAGAGAGCGCGTTTGAATTTGCTGCAGTATTAATAATAATGTAGTATAGAATTTAACAGCGGGAATGACGGCTACATTCGTATAGTCTTTGCGTGTGTCTCGACAGTTACAAATAAAGCCATAATAAGCTCATGGAGTGAACTTGTCAATCATCTTGATGGATGACGCAGAGGAAACGCTGATCAATAAGAGGACAGTTGTACTTGCATGTGCTTCCGTGAACATTTTGGTACGCTTTGAAAGGTTGCCTTGTGAAAGTGAACCGGACCAAGAAGAAAATGCGACATTATAACAAATTAAGTACCCGTTTCGAAAAAAAAGAAGAAGAAAAAAATCTATAGGAGTGAAAACGCCCTCTGTATGTGTGTGTGCCACTGCTGTCCTGTTTCATGGTTCATTTCTAGTTTTAGTACAAAAAAAACAGAGAAAGAGACAGATGTTGGTGTAGTGTGATTTTATGGGATTTCGATGTCAGGTGCCGTCACATAAAGATGAGTAACTGTGCAAGAGTTTGAGGCTCACCACAGATCAGAGCACACTTGTGTGCGAGTGAATGTGTGTGTGTTTGTGTGAAAAAGAATGTCAGCTTGTGTGTACGTGTATCCTTTTATGCATCAGGATGAGTCAACCCAGTCAAATATAATTTATAACTATTCTGAATATAAATACAAGGCTCTGTTAGAAAGAAAACAATAAGTGCCTCATAAAACCCTCTACATACACCTCTCTGTTATGTTTTTCTGTGATGCCCTCATTAATAAAACTGGGGCGGCAGTGGCTCAATGGTTCATGTAGGTTGTCTACCAGAAGGTTGGTGGTTCAATCCCCGGTTCCACCTGACCAAGTGTCGAGGTGTCCATGAGCAAGACACCTAACCCCAGCTGCTCCCGACGAGCTGGGTGGCGCCGTATGAATGAGTGAGTGAATGTGAGGGAAATTGTAAAGCGCTTTGGTGGCCATTGGGTCTGTGAAAGCGCTATATAAATGCAATCCATTTACCATAAAAAATACAAAAACGAAGTAAAAAAAAGCTTATTCCCCCCCCCCTATAACTAAAATAGAAATAAAAAAATTCAATCTGCAACAGATTGAAAAGTGAAAACTACAACTACACATGTGCTCTACAATATGAACAAACATGTTGGGAAAAGACCAGCGTCCATCAAAACATCCATCACACCCTCAGAAGAAAAACCCATTAGCTCTGCTCATGATATCAACAGACAGGTGGCCATCCACAGGACATTCATATCAACACTAATATCTGCCACCAGCTGCAGAGCAATGTGCTCACCTTCACGCCTCTAACACACACATACAAACAGCTTTTACTCACATTGTCATACACACACTGCACACGTGCGCAAGTAACAAGCTCCCAAAATGATGCTTAATTACAGCAACAAGACAGATAGATACATGACAGACAGACAGACAGACAGACAGACAGATAGACAGATAGACAGATAGATGGAGTGGACTCACCTGGAAACTGGTAGCTATAGCTTGGAGAAAATCCTGTGTATCCACGACCGTATGTTGCCACAATGTTTGGATAACCTACAAACACACATACAGACAGAAAGAGCATCAGTGAATTTTCTGCTTTATATTTCTGCCTTGTGGGGTAAATTCATGCTTAACCCTGATCAATTGGACATGTCTGGAAGAGGGTGTGTATATGTAAGACTGTCATAAGAGCAACTGCACTTGAAAAGGAGGATAAATATCACAACAGTATGTTTTCAAGCACATGAGCACTTTAAATGAAGAGGCAACTTCAGGGAATTTCATTGCCATCTGTTTTTCTCTGATGCTACTCTGCTGAGAGAGAGAGAGAGAGAGAGAGAGAGAGAGAGAGAGAGAGAGAGAGAGAGAGAGAGAGAGAGAGAGAGAGAGAGAGAGAGAGAGAGAGAGAGAGAGAGAGAGAGAGAGAGAGAGAGAGAGAGAGAGAGAGAGATACTGATGTACGTTATAGTTGGCCTTATTTTCTCATGTTTTCTCTTTGAAATTTACATGCTGTATTAATTTAATATTTTTCCCAAAACAAGAAATGTGAAACAGCAGTCACTACTGCTCGGTAATAAATCACGACACACAGATGTCAGAAATCACTCCAAACACACCTTCGTGCAGAGCTGGCATATGTGCACTTATGATTTCCCGAACCTGTCATGAGTCGCTCAATATCAGTTGACAGCAATGAAAACACTTTTGACAGCTCTCACAGAATACACTGCTAAAAAAAGGGTTCTTCCAGAGAGGATGTGCTCACACACATGGGAAATACACGACTCCAGGAGCTACCACAACATCTCTCCCACCCTGCAGCAGTGCGATGTGTGTTTGTGCGTGATGCGTCTAAAAAAAGTTTTATTCTTGAAGAGAAGAGGAAAAATAAGACAAGATGAGAACAATCAATAGAAAAGAGGTACGAAGAGACAAAATGAGGTGAGCTGAGACAAGAAGGGATAAAGAAGAATATAGAAAAGAGGTACGAAGAGACAAAATGAGGTGAGCTGAGACAAGAAGGGATAAAGAAGAATATACAAAAAAGATTAGAAGAGACCAAAAGAGAAAGACTGAGAGAAGAGCAGAAGAGAATACATTAGACCAGATGAGAAGTGAAGTGACAAGACAAAACAAAACAAAAAACATGAGAAAAAAATGTGAACAAAAAAATAAGGCAGACCGAAGGGATGAGAACAAACCAAAAGAGAAGAAATGAAACATTAAAAAAAAGAAACAGCAGAGAAGATATTAGGAGATGAGATGAGGCAAGAATTGAAAAGAAGAGAAGAAAAAAAGACGAGGTGAGATGAGGCGAGACAAAATAAAAAAAACGAGTAAGGATGAGATGAGACAAAATAAGAAGACAAGAAGAGAAAAGACTGGAAGAGACCAAATGAGAGGAGATGAGACAAGACCAGAAGAAAAGAGGAAAGAAGGAGATAAAAATGTAGATGAGGCAAGACAAATACAAAAAAAAAATCAGAAAAAAGAAGAGTGAGATGAGAAATAAACAGAAGGGAAGAAATGAAACAAGAAAGTAACAGCAGAGAGGAAGTTAGGAGATGAGACGAGGTGAGAAGAGAAGAGATGAAAGGAGACAAGACCCAAAAAAAACATATTTTGACAAAAATGATAAGAGAACAAATGAGAAGAGACGAGGAAAAGTAGGAGACTAGATGAGAAGAGAAAACAAAAGAACAGAAGAGACAAGATTAGAGAAATAAACAAGACAAAAAGAGAAGAACTGAAACAGGATGAGAAGAGACCAAAAGAAAAGAGGCAGCAGAAGAGCTAAGCTGTCCGTATCTCTGTGCATTGTGGGTAAAAAGGCTGTGTCCTCCCCTGGCGGCTGCTATCTCAGGCTCTGATTTGCATTATTAATGTTCAGGCTAATATACCTATTTTATGGCTCAACAGCTCAGATTCACTTTAAAATCAATTATACATCTGCGGCAGCTGAAGCAGGCAGCAGCTCAAATGTGTATTAATCTCAGCAAACATACACGCGGCGCCCGACTATAAAGATAAATGACACGATTAGCAGTGGTAAACAAAAGCGTGAATGCGGCAGCTTTAATGAGATTTGGCGTATAAGAAACTTACAGTTCCTTAAATAATGAGCCCTGATCTGCAGCCTTTTTTTCATATGCAAATTGTACTAAGTTCTGTCTGGTCGTCCTGTTCTCTCCAGTTTCATTTAGATAAGACCAGAGTTAATATTTTCACTTGAGTGCTTCATGCTCTCGTGCTCTCTCTCTTTCTCTCTCACTCATTCCTCCTCTCTTCACCCTCCTCCACAGCAGTAATCCATGAAAACTTTTAGAAAGTTCACGCATTGTTCAAATTTGAGTATAAGGGATCTGTGTGTATCTCATTATTTCAGGGTTTAAATATAGAACAAAAAAAAAAAAATTTAATTAAATACAATACGGTAAAATCAAATTTTATAAAATATTACATAAATGTATGGGTTTTTTTTTAAGTTATTTAAAGCCTGTATATATTAAAAGTCTCAATATGATTATTATATATCTGTGTATCTGATCATGGCAGCAGGTTTGTATCTTCTCGTTCAGTGCCGCTGTCATTAGCGGGGGCAGAGGTCAGGCAGATGCTGCACTGAGCATCAGCCTAATTTTCCTCTTCATTTGAGCCATTAATACAGACGTTTATCTGCTCATCAGGTCTGAAGAATCCCACTGAACCTGAGCTGGACTAACCCGACACGTTCACAGACAGACATTTGTCTCAGGTCCAGCAGCCAATCAGAAGTCATCACCTTAAGCCCCACCCTCTGAGCCAGCCTTCAGTGCCCGGTGTGTGTGTGTGTGTGTGTGTGTGTGAGAGAGACTCACTCAGCATGCCCATGCCAAGCATGAAGGCGTCCATGGTGTACGGAAGACTTCTCGCCCTCCCCCTCGTGCCTGGAGGAAACATTACCTCCTTTGGTTGGGCCTTCTTACATTCTACCTGTGGACACACAGACAGACACTTAATACAAACTAAAATAAATAGCACATGCTATATAATACTAGATGATATAGCATAATTACGCATGTTGGATAAACAATGTAAATAATCCAGAACACACTTAATTTAATGCTTGATTAATTAAATAAATAATTGAATTTTTCAAAATTGCAATCAGCATTCATTCAAGGAAGTAGAGAAAATAATACCATGATGAATAAATACTTCACACAAATTAGTGTTTGGGGTCAGGAAGTAATTTATTTTTTAAGAAAGTAATACATTTATTCAGTATACTATTCAGCAAGAATGCATTAAATAAAGACAAAATAGTACTATTTTAAATAAATGTTGTTCATTTGAACTTTCTATTCATCAACACTATTTTTCTTCATTGATAATAAATTTTTTTACGCTGCAAATCAGCAGATCAGAATTATTTTTGAAGGATCACGTGACACGGAAGACTAAACATGCTGAAAATTCATATTTGTTACCACATGAATAAATTGCATTTTAAATAAATTCAAATTATTATATTTAATGCATATTAAAATGGTTATTTTAAACTGTAATATTATTTCAGAAAATTAGCGTTTTTACAGTTTTTGTTCAAATAAATGCAGCCTTGGTTCTTTTGGTAAATAAAATGTAAAATATATTTGGATGAAATATGGCTTTTCTTGGCCATGCTCTTGACAGGTTTCCTGAACTTCACCCACCTATTGTTTGGAAGCCATTGGACCGTAAATATGACGCCTAATAAATTTGAAATTTTGGAACAGAGCTCGAGTCACACTGTATCTCATGCTCTGTCAGTTTGAGCTTTGTGTACTTTACTAGCCTAACAAATAGGTATGCATTTGTGTATCCAAAGCATTTTTCAAACAACAAAACTAATGTAAAAAAGCTAACACAGCCTTTCTGATTCCGCCCTGAGATCTCCCCTGCACCCACCCCCTCATTCTCACGTTCTCGCTCTTTGATTGACATTTTAACCTCCGGAGCGGAGCACATGAGCGGACAGCAGACAGCAGTCCCTGCCTGAGAGACAGAGGAATATTCCTCCAGAGAGCTACGAGAGGGAAGACAACATGTCTATAGCAAAGGGGAGAAATAAACAAACACACAAGCAGAAAACATCAAACCCAAACAAACACACAGACGCTCGCTCTCTCTGGTGATATGAGCATAACCGGGTCAGACGAGGAAAGGCGTTCCTCCTGACAGGCCTAGCAGGCAGAAGATCCTATTTACCAAGCACATCTGCATGCTTACAGGAGTGTGAGTGTGTGTGTGTGCGTACGTGCTGACAGCGCCTCTATGGTAAGAACACGATGCATTTGCACTTGGCTGAATCTGTCCTCTGTGTTGATCGACTTGTCTGCCTGCCCAGGGCCCGTCCATCTGTGTGTGAGTGTGTGCTGCTTGGCCTTTCACAACACACACACACACACACACACTTGCAGATCATCTCCCATTGAGACTTGCACAGATGCTGCTTGGCACAGCTGGACACACACACACAACGGTTCTGCTGAAGTTCAGCTTGCTGTGCCGTCAGCGCTGCTCTGAATACATGAGATATTTCTGGATTCGGCCACTGACGGATATTTAATATTCATTAAATGAGTGAAATATTATAACATGTAAATGCATTATAATTACTACAGAATGGTGATGAGGAGGTGTTAATTTATACTAGTGTCTTGTTCAATCAATAGACACTTTCTATCTTCCATGGAAAACACAAGGTGATATTAACCGTTTCCAAACATAATGATGGGGCTGTAAACTTCAAGCACAGAATGTACATTTTCAGGTGAACTACTCCTTTAATTCAAGAGCTGAAAGAGAGAGATGTACGGATGTGTTAGTGAACGAGTGTTTTGGACAACTGTTGTACAGCATGTCAATTTCAATGGGTTTAATTCTGGATGGCAAACACTCATCTAGCCAGACATAAACCAGGAGATAAAATCATGGGCTATTATCTGCTCACACACATGCTGCTGCGGTCTAAAAAGGTTTTCTCAGACTTTTTTAACCCCAGGACCCCCTTCATAACCCCAAACATTATACCATTTTCAAAAACTCTTCAGAAAACTCTTCAGCCTGTTCCACTACATCTGTATATAAAACAGGCAGTGCAACATCAATAAGCCGTTTCATTACTACAACCATCTCTACACACACTTGTGCAGAGAGTTGCTTTCACCAGTCTCATCAATCCACTACAGTTTTTTTTAAAGTGTGTGTGGGGGAGAGAAAGACAACCATTCAAAATAATCATCTAAACTGTTCAGGATCTCAATTTATACTCAACATGTTTTGGTATTTTTCAGCATGCCTGGGTGATAAAATAGCGATTTTTTAAAATCCAAACTAAAGTTTTTATTTAGCCGAAAACCAAACTTTTTTTTATATATATATATATAATTAATGAGTTGTATATAAACTTGTACAAACATAGAACAATAAGGTAGTTTTTATATCAGCGTTTTTAATTACAGAATTAAATTTCTACTCTAATTCGTTGTTGAAATATAAACATTTATATAAACACACAGTGTATGAAATAGACATTAACCCGTTCAATACAAGGGACTACAGAAGCACTAATTAAATGTCACCGTTTTGGTCAAAGATTTTGGCCTTCTGAATTTTTGGTGCATCACTACAAAACGCCTGAATAAAATAAGCAGCACACAACGCCTCAAAATCACACATTCATAAAGACGATTTCAAAATTCAGTTGTGAAAAGAACAAAGTGAGGAAAAAGAAAGCATTTGCCCTCAAAGGAGTGAAATCTGCTTCTCTCTGTGCTATAATTGGTCAGCAGCTGCCTGAACAAAATGAACACGTCAGATAAAACTCATGCCTCATTTTCCACTGACAAAGATCATAAATGACACATTTGAGAATAAAATCTAAAAGCACTTCTCTAAAACCAGTATTTAGAGTCCATTTAGAGGCACCACTGGTTCCTTCTGATCTACCAAAACAGAAGAACAGGAATGAAGCTGTTCGATTTGACCAGTTTTCTCAATTTAAACTGTATTTTCTAGCTTCACAAAATGTCATGTTAGACTCACCAATCACCAAACAAGTCAAACTTGGCTGCTGTTGGCTAGTGTGAGAAAAAGTTTTGGACTGTATAGGAAAAAGAGAAGAACCCCCTGACGCCCTAAAGAGACAGCAGGACTAATCAGACTTGAAAAGCCTGTGAATTGATGGCGAGATCTCTGCTTCTGAGATGTGTGTGTGTGTGTGTGTGTGGGGGGGGTAGATGGACACCCGGTGAGATGTTCAGCCAGGCAAACAGGTTCACCATCATCACATGGCATGTGTGCTGCAGTAGACACGAGGAGTCTCTGGGTCAGGGAGAAGTTTGCATCTCTGTAAATAACATCTAATTATTGGAAGCTTGAGGGACTGTGGTGGTTTTGGGGTGTTTAAGGGCTGTGTGGGATTATTATATTTTGATAATATTTAATATACAGTATGAAAAACGGATATTAATTTTGAGATTTGTTAATGCACAATAAAATATCCAATACCTTCCGATAACCAATCAATTAAAAAATAAATAAATCTTGTCCGATAACCAATGATACTGATATACTGTTCATCTTTACAAATGATAGAAAATAAAAAACAATTATTTGTTTATAACCTAATTAATATTCACAAGCAAACAGCCCATCTGAGCAAATAATGCCCATGCATGTGATGGTAGAAATGTCAACCTGTAGAGATTCTGATATTTTTTAAGTTAGTTTTAATGACCCATACCCTGATTCAAGCTTTTGATCACACCGCTAGCCTCTAAGGTAGTGTACTCTGGTTCAGACCAAGAAATCAAACCAAGTGTGAAAACAGCCTCAACCTCATGTGTAGCTCCACTGGTCGGCAAAAGTGCAAAGCAAGAAAGCAATCAGGTCTCGTCATTTCCAATAAACAAACAGCCCTTTCTACCATTACAGTTATTTACCTTATATTAACGCTCTGTGCTGTTCTTATACAGTCACAGTGAATGGACGACAGGAGAGACAATCAGAACAGAAATGAAAGGTTGCGCTGCCCTCTGCACAATAGAACCACATGATGGACTATCACTGGAAAATCGATCGCATGGCTCCGCGCTCACGGATCTGTCCCTGGGCTCAGGAACAACCTGTCTGTGACGGAAGATCTTGAGGGGTTTGATCCTCTGCTCCTGATATTCTGTGCTACCCCACAGGTGTCCCATGAGCCTAGCGTACGCATGGACGGCATGCACACGACTCCTGTCAATCACAGCAGAGAGAGCAAGGGGCCGTTCCTCTGCATGTAAAACACATTCCTATCAACTCATGCTTTCTGCCCAGTCAGCCATATATTTGTACACACTTTTCTACAAAATATTTATATTACAATTTAAATTATATTTAATATTTCAAAAGTCTCCTATGCTCACTGAGGCTGCATTTATTTGATTATAAATAAAGTAAAAACAGAAATATTGCGAAATATTACAATTTAAAATAAATAGAAAGTGGTTTCTTTTTTAATATCTTTTTAATTTGAATTTATTCCTGTGATGGCAAAACTGAATTTTCAGCATCGTTCCTCCAGTCTTCAGTGTCACATGATCCTTTGGAAATCATAGGAATATCCTGATTTGGTGCTCAAAAAAAAACCTTTCTTATTGTGTGCTTAGTTGTGCTGCTTAATGTTTTTGTGGAAACCGTGATACTTATTTAGGATACTTTGAATAGAAAGTTCAAAAGTACAACATTTATTTGAAACAGAAATCTTTTTTTTTTTTTATCTTAAAGAAAGAATTTCTTTTTTAAAAAAGTCCTACTGACCCCGAACTTTTGATTGGTAGAGTATTTAAAATAACTGTTTTTACTGTTGTAACAATTTTTTTTAGTTAAATATAATATTAAATTGTTTACAAAAGATTCTCAACTAGGTTCACATATTGCATCTGGCCAAAAAGTGCCAACTTATACAGAAAGGTTTTGTCTTAAATGTAAATTTTATGTGACATTTAAGGTGGGTAAATGAACTCTGCATAGAGAGAATGAAAATACTGGATATTTAGCATTTAAAAACAAACAAACATTTGAAGCCATGAATCTGGCACACTTTGACAAATCAAGTAACTATGCAATACACATCAGATGCTGCACATACAGTCTATGGGTGGCCTATATGAGGCTGAGACTAGGGCTGAATCCGAAATCGCCCCCTAAACCCTCAATCCCTATTCCCTACATTAGTCCACTAATACAGTTCACTTAAAGAAGTGAATGAAAAAGAGGGAGCAAATTCGGACGGTTGTTGAGTGTACATTGGTGTACACTCGTTTATGCGGTGCAATGTGGGATTGAAAGAGTCCACTTAATAACGTCCACTATGGTTTCGGACACCACTACAAATGGATGTCCCCTCGAATAATGCCCAATATGAGGGTATGGGGGGCGATTTCGGATTCAGCCCAGGTCTTTTCCCACCTGATTCCAAGAAGAAACATTTATTTGCAAGCTGAAAGTTAACATTGGCACAGCAGTCCCGTGTGCTGGTTCTGCCCAATAATGGGGGGCCTGTGGGGTGATAATCCTTATTTAATGAACTCAACGGGTGCGTTTCAATCAGCTCCCTAGCTCCCTAGGTCGAGAATCAGTATATCGTATACACGATTTCATGCACCGGAAAGGACCCTGGCTCACTACACATTGGGTCACTGATTTGTTGTATGATGTCACAACTGGTATTTATGAACAACAGCAGAACTGATATCTTTCTGACGTTTTTTCATGTTGTTTTTAAAGTACATTATGGTACATACTGTAATTTGCAAGTTACATATGCCTGCAACATTTCAGTCGTAAAAAAAAAAACATGTATACATTTCTGCTAGATTGTGTTCACTACCAGTGTAGCGATGTATGTTTATAATGAAATATAATGAAAAATGTTTTTATTTTATACCTGTTGCATATCATTATGTGTGATGAGTTGGTTTGCGTGATTTGTTTCACACTTCAGAAATTACGTAAGGGGAAAAAGGTGAGCACTGTTGCGTCCTGATTTTCTTGGTGCCTTGTGGGACTTTTTAGTGAGCGAATGTTTCAGTGCACTAGAAGGATTTTGCGATTAAGGCAGCCTTTAAAATGGCCAATTCCCTGATCAGTGCCCTGACTACTGAACTAGGGAGCGGATTGACACCCCCCCAAAATGTACAGTTACCTTTCGTCCTCTCTGTCTCTCTCTTTAGCCCCATCAGTCATGATGCAAGCATTTATATATGAAGGGAAGAGGGGAAAGTTTCTGACTCTTGTTGACTGATCAAAATGTTTTCACACACACAATTTCACGCTTTCTGGCCACTGCCCAACACTTCACACTGTTTACACACTCACAGAACTTACCACCGCATGCTGTTGAGATTCTGCTAAATGGGAACTAAAATATTAATTCCACAATCACCTTCAGAAATTGAAAACGGGTAGAGCACTTACCATTTTATTATTGATTTCGTGAAAATGAATTTCACAGACTTTCTCTACAATGTCTTCATTCTCAAAAGTTACGAAGCCGAAGCCTGTGAAAAGAGACAGAAACAGAGGAAGAGTCAGTCGTGCACCTTTTGAACTCAAACTCTGACAGATTTCTGCCTCCGTCAGAGGAGAGAGCGTGGGGAGTTCAGATCTGAACGGACATTGTCTTTTTAAAAGCCGAGCGCTGATGAAATCTCTCTAGCGACTGGGCGGACGAGGGGGAAATCGGACAGCAGAAAAGCACAAAGACTGTTAATGAGATTCATGGAGCCACATCTGAATTTCATTAAATGCGTTCTGCGGTGCCTTCATTGAAATTTCACCGTATAACAAGCTCCCGTTTTAATGTAAATGCGGGGCTGGAGATCCCTGAATCCATCTCTGACCGTGGGATTGTCTTCTTTTTTCATATTTATGAAATAAGAAGTTTAACCCGTTCAGATCATCCGGGCTTAACAAGGATCTGTCTGCGCTTTCATTATAATGAGAGCCGTCGGATCTGCCGCTCACGAGGGAAAATGATTTTCTATTCCTGGGTGTTAAGAGGAGGCCAACGGTGAAAACACAAAGGAAAACAACCCAGAGAGGAAGATAAACACTTTATTCACTGTTTGTTTATAAAGACAGGATGCTCTTTCAGTCGCACAACACACAAACACCATTCTGATCATTTCACAAGAGCTGTGTGCTAGAAAGACTCGCAGAAAAGTGGAGGATTGATTGAACGAGGCGGCATAAAGTGTGTTCAGATGCTGCTAATGGCTGGTGTTAGTCAGACCTTTAATGAATCATGTGCTTTCTTCATACTGTACATATTCACACCCAAACAACTGTGACAAGTTATTGTGCTATCAAATATGCTATTTCTAAATCATGGGGTGAAAAAAATACAATTTGTCAACTGTTTCTCCAAGAGAGAATATTAAGAACTTTGCAGTATCCTGGCTCTCTTTATACAGATATATATATATATATATATATATATATATACACACACACACACACAATTCTATATACAAGTCATATTTCAAAGGCTGCGTGTGCTGCATTTTGTCCTGACCCTAAATCTTATCTCCACCTTTTAAAAGATGAAAGACCTATGTAGGGCTATTCTCTCCTCCAGTGGTATGCTGGGCGTCAAAATAAAAGCATGGAGTCAAAGGTCAAGCACAGTAGACCATAGCAGCATGTGGAACACTCCAGAGATATAAGAAGATAACAGACCTTACGAGACAATCGGAAAAACACACACTACTAGAAAGAGAGATATGCAGTGTGACAACACACTCCTAACACAGGACTTTAATATAGTGTTTGATGATTCTGAAATGGCCTTCACATTTTATATGCAAAGAGGTTAGCCAATCACAGCAGAGCTCATTTGCATACAGAAGCTGTAAGTTACATTTACAATGACAAGGATCACTTGAGATTGTGTTGGTTGCACTGCAGTATGCAACTTTAAAGGAAGCGGATCACACACACACACATCACTCCTCATTTGCATAAAGTTGAACTTTGCCTTAAATCGCCAACTCTTATAGAAAATTACAAATGACTTTAGGTTTCTACAAATTGCTTTCAGTATGAACATCCATCTCTGTTCGTTGTCTGCTCTTGTAGAAGCAGCTTTGGTCTGTTTGCTAGTATTGAGAGCAGTAGTGTGTGTGTGTGTGTGTGTGTTGCCTGGAGGGTGATCTTAAAAACGAAGAAGATAAGACTGCTGACAAATCAGATATCAGGAGCCATTTGTCTCTGCAGATTTCAGACGAAGAAACACGCATACACCTGTGCTCTCTAGAGAACTCTTACGTCACTGTGTGACCACAACACACAGGCGCTACTAAATCTGGACAAGCTCCCGGGCTTCATCGCATCATGCTATTCCATCAGGAGTCTGAAGGGGGCAGTGCTGTGATAACTGAGTCTCTGGCTCTGGGACAGTCTGACCTCTGTGTTAACAAAACACCCACTCACTTTCACACACTCACAATCATGTGAACACACACACACACCGCAGAGTCTCGTCCAAGTCTCAGCACACCCTGAATAGCCAACACTTTAGAGAGGAAACATATGCTCATCTCAGCTGAGTGTGGCGCGTGCTGTGTTCCCTGGTGTGGCAGCTCCCAGAGCTTCATTCGCTCAGACAGATGTGAGAGGATCTGAAAAAGAATTGGGGATGATGTCTCTGTTTTACTTAATGATGATGCAAACTCATCCTGCTATGGGACGAAACAAGACACGAGTTATGCTCTCTCTCTAGTGTCAAACATGTAGAGACTAGTCTCAGCTTCAGATTTGGATTGTCTGATACATAATGCGCACAAAAAAACAACTCAAATCTGCTCGACACCAAATATCAGAAAGAATTTTGAGGTGCACAAAAGCAAGTAAACAGGACATGTCTAAACTAAATTCTCCTTTGGTTTTAGAGGCATGTTTGAAATAATTCTGACTTTGGGGTGGAAATTCTGACCCCAACGACTACATGCATTTTCCAATTATGTGTTTGCTGTAGTTTATAGGGATGCATGATATATAACTTTATGATTATCGGAATTTTTTCTAAACATATTGTTTTGGTCCATAATGGATACATATTGGTCAATATCAAGATCAGATCAGAATATTGTACATGCTCATTTCAGTGTTATTTTAGTATTATTTACATACAGTACTATCATAGTATTTATGAATATTTTGAATTGGTGTTAATTTTGTATAGTTTGTCATTGTTACATGCCTTTACAAAATGTCAAAATTAATATTTTTCATACTGTATGAAATTTTTTGTGATGCCTTAATACATTTGTAGCATTTACAATGACAGAAATTAATTTTAGTGTAAAATATTTCATTTAGACAAATTTTGATTGAATGTATCAGTGATTTACATCAATAATTAATGCATCAGTATCAGACATCCCTCCTGAAACAGCAGCAGGCTTAACTGCAATAATTTCATCTCAGACCGTGGTCAGTTTGGTTTAAGTAGCTCTCGTTACAGGACAGAGGATGCTAATGATTTCTCCACATGCAGTGTAACATTAGACGGCTCGTCCTGTGTGTGTAATGGATCTCCATACCAGTGATTATTAGATTTCTCTGCCCCTCATCTGACTATACTTACACCTGTGTGTTTTTGTTTTCGTCACTCTGATGTGCTTTAACAGATTTATCAGTTTTTTGTATCTCAATGAGCACACTGGCCAACGTATGTGCGTTTCTGTAAATGTTCTTGGGGGGATATTTAGCATTTAGCTCAATTTAAAAATCCCCAGATGAGGGAGAGAGCGGGAGAAAGTCAACGTTTTCAAATGGAGTCTGACAGCGCATGAACTTTAACTGCTGCCGCTTTCTCTCTGCCTCATCTTATGTGAGCAAATGATGGTCTTCTGGAACTTTCTCTCTGATGTGCTCTACTTTAAACACGTCTAACCGCCGCCAGCACAATCTGCTTTTATGCAAAGATCACTTAATGTCTCATTGATTTCGCATTTTAATGGATTTAGCGCTGCGTGGTGAGGAGGAAACCTGGTAACCCGAGAGAGTGTGAGGTGCATGTTAGTCAGAGTGGCGCTCTGCAAACGGCTGCAAACACCTCTCGCCACCTGCACCAGCGGACACTGAGTGCTGGAGTCAAAGCAGATTGCCTAAGGTGAAGAGAAAGTTTCAAAGAGAAAGAGAGAGAGGTGTTGATTGTCCTCAGAGCCGCAGGGACGCTGTTTGTCTTAATAACCGTGGATAGCTGGTGCTTTAGCCATCTGCTGTGCTGAAAAGGCCCTGGGGGGAGGGGGGGTGAGCGCGGCTGAAGTCATGGAGGTCATACTGCAGGACTGAGGGGTCAACAACACTGAGGACAGAGCAGATCTGGTGTTAAGTTTCGTTTTAAACCACACACACTAATGCAGGAGGACATTTGAGACACTGTCTGCATACTCTGACAGAGCCAATCTTAAAGCATGGTCCACTTTGCAGCTCATTCTGGCCAAGAACTGCCGTCTTATGACATGTGAAATGATAGACTGCAGTTCATTATTAAAATTTGTCAAATTTTACAAACTAAAATTCATTTAAATGCTACAAGTGAATTTAGGAATCACACCATTGGGACTCCTTCTGCCGGTTACACTGCTACAGCAGTAGGTGGCGACAAGTAACTGTGTTTGTCAGTGAGTTACTGAGTTACTGAGTCATTCATTCAAGCAATTTGTTCAAAAACAGATTTTTTTATAAACGAAATAATTGACTGCCTTTAAGTCATTTAATCATACACGCACGATTTGTTTAAAGACAATGATTCATTCTGAAATTAAACAAGTGACTTGGTGCGTCTCAATCAGCACCCTAGCTTCCTATAGGGCTTAAAACAATATAGTGTACACAAATTCGGCCACTGGTAAGGACAGTAAGGACCCAGGGTCAGTACATAATGGGACACTGATGACTATTTCCGGCGACATGAAAACGTCTAATAATTCAACATCACTACTGGTATTTATGAACAACAGCACAACTGATATATATTTTTTTAATGTTATTTAAAATACATTATGAAAAATGTTTTTTTTTTTTTACATATACGTGCAACATTTCAGCCATAAATAAATTATAAATGTTAGCTAGATTATATTATTTACCCGTCTAACAATGTACAGTATATTTATCTGAAAAAGGAATATTTCGCAAAACTGCAATGGAAACAGGTTTTGCGCATTTACAGTCAGCTGACTTAGAGAAGACGCGGGGATAATAATAATAATAATAATTATCATCATTATTATAACATTTATTAGGCTACATATGTAGAAGACGCTTATCAAAAAAAAGGAACAAAGCAATTCGTCACATATCATTCACAATACAGGGCTAAGATGATCACAAATAGGCTAAACAAGATTTTGACGCATATCCAAGTGTGTGTGCGGAATGTGGAGCGCGCACTGGATGGCACGGAGGCGCGGGCGCGAACACTTGCATTTTCCTATCAACAGTGGAAACAACTTAAAATAGGCTAGCCTACTCTATCATTTCTGGTCATACAGAAAATAATAATACATTATTCACAAATACTTTTATTTGTGTACACTCACAATAACAAGAAAACGTTGTGCTTTTGTAAAATAAAATAAAACAATCAGGGGCGCTTCATGGTCTCCGTGAACTGAAGCGCTAGAACTAAAACAAAATAGCTAAAGCTTGAAATGTCCACTTTAAAACGAACAAATTCGAATCGAAAGCTAATACCTTCTGATTATGTAATCCGTATGAAAGGTGCATTTCTCTCTAAAGGTGCATCCGCCTTACAGCGGAGATGTTTTAGCCGACACTGATTTTTTATTAATAAACAATTAAAATGCCTTGTTATTTTTTCAGACACATTTATTAATTATTATAGCCTATAACTCACCTATAAATCACCTTTCTGTAGCCTGTGGTTATATGGCTCTTCTCAATCAGCACTGCGGGAAAAATATCATTTCCAGGTTCTAATTTGGCCTTAGAAAACCAGTTAAATCTACTTTTTTTTTTCATATTAATTTGTCAATATTTTAAATGTTTAATAAAGGGGCAAAAAGTCATAAACAAAAATCGGAAAATTCGTCCATATTATTTATTTTTGCGCAGCATTTGGTGTGTAGCAGTTCAAATAAAATTTTTGGTGTTCGACTTTGCGTTTTAAAAATACAACCGTT